>NW_016910292.1:646537-825682 GCF_001483705.2 Eufriesea mexicana
GACGCGATTGCTCTGATCGATTCCCACAATAGCAACGATGTGTGACGCGATAATGGGAATACCAGCTACGTACCGATCACTTTTTCCGGTGATATTACTAAAAAGTTTGCAGAAAACACGATGTATATACATGTGTACAGACACACACACACAACCAAGCATTACACATGGCATGCCCTTGTATCTAGCGACAAAAAAAAGTGATTGTCCGCTTTAAGGTAATAAAGTATAGTGTATGAGAAAAGTTTAATCAAGGTCGTTAAAGTAATCGATTTCTAACTGATTTTTACTTTTGACAGAATTATATCAATTATTATTACTAACATTATCGTCACTATAACGCATATATAAACATAACCTATCGCGAAGTAATTTATGGTCGACCTTCAAAATAAAAATCCAAGAAAATGCAAAGAAACTATAAAACTATAATCAATAAACACATCCCACGCAACGAGCTTTAACGAGAAAGTACGAATCAATATCATTACGTAGAATTTTAACGCAGGACGATTAAAGTTAGAGATCCTCGTTAAGAGCAGTTACCAAGCAATGCGTATACGGACATGCTTTACAAACAAATATCGTAAGACTTTATAGATCCTGGAAGTAATGGGATCGTCGAAGAAAACCCGACTCGAACGCCTTTGACTCGTTCTCGCAGTTAGCACAATAATAATTGCTCGATAATTGGCTCGAAGAATCTGGTATCTTAATGGGGAGAAAAGAAAGAAGCGATCGAAGACAGAGAAGCGGTTGTTTGAGATGCGATGTATTCATTAAATAGGAACGTTAATGAAATCGAGATCGTCTTTCCCATTTTTGAAACGTTTCAATTCCGCACGCGTAGCATCCATTTCGTTTATTTCGTTTTAAACGAAGCGATGCTGCCATCTAGTGGTAAAAAAATGAAACAGAACGAAGAAAAAATGAACTCGATACATACATAGGCACTTATAAAGAAAAAACCAACGACTGTCAACGATGTTTATAATTTAATAAACCCAAACTAACCTGCTGTAATATATATAGAGTTAAGAAATTCGCATTATAGAATGTAATAACGTTTACAACCTACAAAGACTAGATCCATTTCGATACTGTTCGAATAAAAAAAAATGTTCACTCACCGCAATCACGTTGCAAAAACAGGAATGTGGTATAGGACGACATGTCTCTTTACGCGTCAACTCGAACAAATTGAATTATCCACGACCTACGCACAACCACAAAAAAACCAAACCAATCTTCACGGCTGACCACTGTGATCTGCAACAAGTTGCAATTTGTAACGGTTTCGATTTCTATTGTTCGATCGATCGACGTGCCTATGCTATCAACTGAAATCAACTTCATGTAATAAAAAAATTATTAACGTTCTATTGACTCAAATTATAAAAAGTTTCAAATACATTCGATTGATTTTAATGATAAAAAAGGTTTTCTTTAAATGTAAAAATTATTTGAGGAGTAATTTTGTAATTGTAGAAACTAATGCTGCAATACCATGTTTATTATTAACTATAAAAACATTATATATAAAAAGAATTTAATTTTAAAAAATATTATGTATATTAGCATATTAAGTATATTAATTATGGGGAATAAATATTCATTTAATTACAATGATAGTACATTTATGAAAATAAAAATATTATACGTACGAAGACAGTGATTTGAATCCGCTTGGAACGTTCAAATTATTATTTATTTCCTCATGTTGGTATAACTGAGAATTTAAAGCATAAAGTAATGTTGGTCACCATTCCGGTTGTAATCGTTCTTTCAGCACGGCAAGATGGCTGATCAGGTACGTTTTCTATACTCACAATAGAAATATTTATGCTTCGTTATGGTTAACTCTATCATTTATTAGATATGATTAGACACACGTTTAATTTTATTATTATTGTTAATAACTGAAAAAAAATTAGTTTCTTTAATATATCATGGAAAGGTTATGACTAGTGATATTACTGTTGCACGTGGTTAAATTATTTGAGTACACTCTATGCTTTAATGCGTGATATATCAACATACGTTTCTATAATGTACGATATTGAGACGTATTTTTATACTTTTAGAGTGAACGTGCGTTCCAAAAGCAACCCACGATCTTTCTTAACCGTAAGAAAGGTCTGGGCCCTAAGAGGCGAAAGCCGATGAGATATAGCCGCAATGTAGGTCTTGGCTTTAAAACACCTCGTGAGGCAAGTATCTAGTTTATCTGGAAAATAATAAAGTCTATTAATAAAAAAAAATTATTCTAACATTTTTCTAATTGTTTTTTAGGCTTTGGAAGGAACTTACATTGACAAAAAGTGTCCATTTACTGGTAATATCTCTATTAGAGGACGTATTCTCACTGGAGTAGTACAAAAAATGAAAATGCAAAGGACTATTGTCATACGTAGAGATTACCTACATTATATTAGAAAGTATAATCGTTTTGAGAAACGTCACCGTAACATGAGTGTTCATTTGAGTCCTTGCTTTAGGTTAGTTTGTATACATCTTTTAATAATTTAAATAATTTATTATTATTATTATATGTTGATATCAACGACGGTCTTCTGAAATATAATTTGAAGCTTCTTATTCATTTTCTGAAAAATAATTGAATACTGTATTTGCTATACATAGAATTTTTTTTTCTTTTATTATTTATTATTTTTACTATATATTACAGAGATGTAGAAATTGGTGATGTAGTAACAATTGGAGAATGCAGACCACTGAGCAAAACAGTCAGATTTAATGTTCTGAAAGTTTCTAAAGGAACAGGATCTAAAAAAAGTTTCAAGAAATTCTAAGATCACCAAAGCGACAAGTGGTCAGTATGTATGTTAACATCTTTCTCTTTTTCTTATATCAATGAAAAGTAAAGTTAAAAATATAAAATGATGAAATTGACGACGGTCTTCTGAATTTATTAAATTGAACGATATATCGTATTCTGAATATAGTCAAAATATAATTTCAATACCCTTCTAAAATAAAAATCAAATATTTTATTTATATCTTTTATATTGCAGGAGATATCGGCATTGACGTGACAAGGGGAAAGTTACGAATTACGACCTTGATTTGTATCTTACAACGTTACAAATTAATAAATAGAAACATTTCTATATAAAAACTTCTTAATTTAAACAAATTTTTCCTTAAAAACATTGAAAAGGTAATAATGCGAACTGTAAATTCATGTTAAAAAATATATTTTTACAAATTTCAACGAGAAAAACATTTTATCAAAACAATTTTTACATTATTCCAAAGTTATTTAGTAACATGCTTATTGTCACAAGAGAACAAAATTCTTCGTTATATTACATGTATACTTAATTATAATTACCATATTATCAATATAGAATATATGAGTTCATCACAATTATTTTATACTATCTGTGTTTTTTTCAATAATATATAAAACAAAAACAAATAATTTTATATCACGTGAATCATCAAAATATTAAAACTTAAAAATGGATACACAATATCCATTAACGCTTTTGTACAGATCTTCACAAATAATTCGATCAATTGCCAATCAACGCATCTTTGGCGATTCCTATTTGTAAATATTCATATAATATTCGGTAAAACACCTTTTACCACAGTGCTGTAATAAATGTATAATCACAAAAGCACTACTATACACAGTGCTATTCAATATTATCTTTTCATTTCTTATTTGCAAAGCATATTATTTAATTTAAAAATAAGTGTACAAGTACTTTGTACACTTTAAATATAAGAAAATATTTTCTAATTGTTTACTAAGTGTCATATTTTTGTTAATACCAACAATATAATGACATGTACATCAAAATTCTAAATTTACTTTTTAATGTAATCTCACTCAAAATAATTATAGTATCTATAATCAATCGTTATTGCAAGTTATGATTGTTGCTGCAAATCTTATAAGTACAACAGTTTGTACGTATTGTAACAATCATATACTTTTGTATTTAAAAAGAAAGAAACTAATGATTAGCAATTGAATGATTTTTAGTAGAAAATTCAGCTATATAAAGTATATATATAATAGGCCCTGCAAAGCCTAGCAATAGGGAAAATCCAAGGAGCTGTGTCCATGATAATCCACAATCATCACCAGAACACCTAAATGTATCTGTTAAATGAAGTTTTTCTGTATTACTCTCTGCTGAGGTAAGTAATTGATCACATTCCGAGTTGGCAGTCTCTAAAGAGTTATTACTGTTGTATGATGACAATGGTTCACAAACTGAATTTAATATAATTGTATTAATTTCTGCCTTTGGCAATTCAATCACAACAGGATTTTTCATCACATTTAATAATGGGTCTTTTATTGGTGCATTTTCTGGTTCTTCTCCAGGGGTGGATATACTTACTTCATTTCCATCAGCCTGTGCATTCTGATTTTCTTCTAAAGTCTCAGTTAATAGAGAAAATGGTTGTATAGGTACTTTGATGAATCGTCTTGCATGAATTTCATTTTCTTTATGAATCTTGTTAATCCTCTTCAACTCGGATATCTAGAAATACAACTTCTTACTTAAGTTCATTGCGATTCATTTCTGGTTTGATTTCTGTTTGAGTCTTTACCGTGCACCTATACCGTAATGCCAAAGCTTGTAACGTGTCTTCTGATTTTAGTAGGACATTTATCACCTCCACTTTACGTGGTATTGATGTTGATTTATTACGTTGTTGCAAAGGAATGGTTTCTTCATCTCCACTATTTTCATCATCTGAATATAAAAAGACATAATGTGGGGAACTATCCCTCTGATTTCCACGTTGGTAAACCATTTGTCTGGAAAGAATTGTTGTACTACATACACACGTATTATTTTCTAAGAGGCTGAAATGTAACTATAGTAAAATTTCCAGAAGAAACATTGTTTGAATCATTTTTCAATATATAACAATATATCATATGTGACTTGTCAAACGATGATCTATGACTATCAAGATTGTCAATTACCTCACACTTTCTTTTCGTTTGAAACTTTTGTTTATTATCTTTTATCGTCCGTCATACGTATTGTTCAAATACGAAAGACATTTCAAAACAAAATTGTTATCTAAACTTTGTGTCAATCATGTACGAAACATAACTCCTTTCACAAGTTGTGCATGCGATGTACACGTACATACAATAAAGAGAGGTTAGAGTCCTCCGAAGTATACTACAAATTTGCCAAAAATTACGCGAACAGTTTTCACGTCAATTGTTCTTCGATATGGCTAATTACGAAGTAGAAGGTGAAGAACTAAAAGATAAAAGTAGATGTGCTCATTTACGTGCAAAATTGAAAATGTGTTTGTTAAATACAGATTGTTGTAGAATAGTGAGTTATTGATTTGTGTTGTTGCAGCAATCATAACCTCTCTTTACAGTACGTTTATAAATGTGCAGTGATGTAATTTACATTTTCATATAATATATTTATTTTATTACAGCAAAGACGAACTCCCTTAGACTGTCTCAAAAATAGAGATCCATCTATTCCTGATGAATGTTATGCGTTACGTTTAACGTTCTTCGAATGTAAACATTCAATTGTAAGTACTATCAACTGGGTGAAATAAATAGAAAAGTAATTAATTTAATTTCATCTTTTTTAGCTCGATGGGAGACGAAGATTTAGGGGGCTTAGAGGTTATTAATACTTAATTATAGGATTTTTAGCTAAGAAAAAAAGAACGCGATAACACAGTTTGTAAGATATAATATTAGAAGTGATTTATTAGTATTTCGTTATTATTCGTTGTACATGATATAATAAATTCTATTATAATTGCGAAGTATCAATGTATCGTACAATCTCATTTTATCTAATGAAACTGTCAGGATTCCGCGATCGGATCCGCAGATAGAACTCGATTTTCTGGTACGATCGCAATGTTACCCTGAAGAGGCGTTACTCCCTCGTGGAGCAAAAGTATTTTCATAAACAAACTTGTGCAGGCAAAGAATCGTTATTTAACAGCGTTTCTCTTCAATGACAATCACACCTCACGTAATCGAGTCACGCAGTCACGCGGTCTTTGAGCCGCGCTCAATCGCACACATATTTTATGAGTGTATCGTTTCAATCGCGATACACGTGGGGATCACAGTAAAATCGCGAGTTTTTTTTTTTATTTCTCGTTTGTTTGTTCGTTCGTCTTATATTTAAAGGGCATCTTGTTCCACATTTTTGTTTCAGCGAGTACGAAGGGACGTATTGTAATAAGTCATACGCCGTTGGATCCTTAAAAATCTACGTTAACTGATCGCGCCTGCGCAATCATTCTAGCTATTGTCTGTATGCAACAAGCGTATATTGACTATACGTTTTTATTTGTTTTCTCGTCTTTTGTACTACAATGCCGAATCACACTACTCGTCCTCACTCTAAAATTTCTACGGGCACCTAAGAAAGATCTGGTATAAGCTTTCTCCGTGTCTGTCGATCGATCTACTTTTTCCTCACAGCGATAAAAAAGACGCGAGAGATCTATCCTTTCATCGTTAACGACGAACGAAGTACAAATTCAGAAGTTAAACAAAGAACGTGCTAAACTCGCAGTTTCAACTTCGAAGTCATAATTCATCCGTAAATCACGTCGTTTGCACTGAAAACCCGCGAGTATCGATAATCCAGGCAAGGATATGTAATATCAAACGTGTGAATGCAATTAGTAAAAGATCTGAAGATTATGTTTACAGAGCGCTCTCGACCTGAAAAGCCTGTATCATGCCGAGATTTGATTTTTCTTCCTCTAACTGATCTCGAAAAAGAGTGTGTGTAGCATTTTCAAAGAGTATCCTTTTATCAAGAAGTTTTCGCGACACCTTCTCACTGCGTTCGTTGTGATATATGCGGCAATCGTTCGAATATCACAGTTTTTCGAGTATATGATATGTAGTTAGCGATTTAATCGATAGTCGTCGATATAGTAATAAAAGTGTCTCGCAAATCTCTATGTTATGTACATGCAAGTTGCGCTCGGTTATCGAACGACGCGTACGCTCGCATAAAACGCTGGATGAAATATGTAAAGTCGAAAAATACAAACTGGCCAGAGGCGTTGCTAGACGGGTATGCAGCCCGAAGCGTACAGATTTATCATCGAGATTTCCCTAAAGCGTATACGAACGTGCCTCCCTTTAACGATATCTTTTACCATTTCGTTGTGACCAGAGATCACGAGATAAAATAGGTCTCCGATTTCTCCCGTTGACTGGCCACTGAACTCTGGCAAGGGAGTGGCGGTAGAGCTCGTTTCGTGAGAATGCGAGATTCGTAATAACGTCGGCAGTACAGCTCGATAAAGTGGCGAGTGGCGCGTTACAACCACGCGAAACTCGTTACACCGCGGTGGTACATGGTGCGATATAAGAAAATAAGTGACTTTATAAAACCGGGAGAATTCGTGAAACGATCAAAGTGTATGTATTGTACAGAGAGCGGGCTACAAATATTGCAGAGGCTGTTATTACGACCGAACGAAACGAGCCCTTGAAAGCTCCCCATTACACAGAGGTTTTATCGTGTAACGATAAAGCTTTACGTTCCCATGTCTTTCGCTGATCAAAGCGATTCTCTTGCCATGCTAGACCAAGAGACCCTTATCGACTAGAGCAGAATATTGCGTTCGGTGAGTAGATAGCAACGCTAAACCACGCAACGCCACGAACTCTGAATCGCAGCGAGTCCGATATGAACGAATAAACAGGGGGCCAGCCTCGTTCCAAACGATTCGTTCCCCAATAAATGGGAAATTTACAAAGTGGCCCTGTCCTGTTGCACCGCTTTGACGTTGTGTGCGCGTGGTCAGCGTTTCCTGAGGAATCAGAAGCACACCGAGGGCCTGTAGAGACCGGTGTAGCCGCACAAACGGGCCCGTAGCGCGGGCAACAATATCGCCGCCGCGGAGAGATTGTCTTGCAGTTGCGAACATTCGCAGATCAGGAGGTACATCTTGTCGCCCTGCGACATGGACTTGTGCAGTGTGATTCGTCTCAGGCCCACCGATCTCGGCAAATATCGGTACATCATACGGGCACCTAAAATAAATACATTTCAGTCCTTCAGTATTCTACTCTATTCCCTGTTATTAAACAATCACAAAAATACATTTCAACAGCAGAATTACCGACCGAACCAATGGGTAACATAACCTATTTTAGATTTTTACATTTTTCATTCTTGCAGTTACTCCTAGGGTAATGCAATCAATAGGATTGTACCTCGTTATTTTGATCTATGGATACATCATTTAGGTACACCTTATGGGTCGGTAATTTCAGCGTTACAATTGACTCTATGTTGAAATGATTAGACAGTGCAGTGAAGCTACAAGTACAAATAGACTACCGGTCCAATAGAGCCAGTTCTGCTCGAACTTGAGGCCGTCGTCGCCCTCGAAAACCTTAAAAATCGAGACAATATAACCGGTGGACGGAATCGGTGGTCTGACACCAGGTGGCTCCAGTGGTGGCCTGGCTATGGTGGCCACTTCGTTGAACAGATCCAACGTGTGACTGGCGGCGTAACGAAGGTCCCGAGGGTCGAACTTCCTCAGAGCAGCGCATTGAACCTCATTATAGAAATCTACGGGATCCGTGTTCTGCTTGTTTATTAGGTAATAGGTGATGAAGGGAAAGTCCGCTAAAAACGAACAAGAGTTAGTCAACACGAACTTCTCAAACTATTCTCTCAAATTAAATCAACTAATCGTCATTTTCGACCGTCTACTCACAATTTTTCTCCATGTTCGTGAGCAAGATGCTCTGGGAAGCAGAGGGCGCAATTTCGGCGACCAATTCAGCCGCGGTGTCACGTTGGAGGACCAAAGGTCGCGAGACTGGAGACTCGACCAAAGGATCCAGTGGCTCCAGGGGCGTCATAAAGTGGGCGAGAACACATTGCTTCGGGTCCTCGACTTCGAGGACCGACAGAGGGCTTCCTGGTCTCTTCTTGTCCGCGATTGGCGCGTGCTGGAACGAGTTGGAATAAAGCTGTGATTGAGAAAAAGACAATTAATCGTACGTTCCTCTATCCTTCCAATATTGTTTGTTTTCCTACTGTCGGCAGTCCATTAAAACGTCAATTCTGAGATCCAGTGTCAAGACTTAACCTCCAAAATCCAGTCTCGAGATTTAGAAAAAGAAGGTATCATTGCTATGTGTAGCAGGAATTTACGTTCTTTACGTCATTTACGTTACAGTCATTACGTCAGTCATCAGAGTTTCGTCGTGCCACGATAGCTTTTGTCTATTTTTGCGCGCTGAGGCCGGGCTAGCAAGGTCGTAGCAGCTCGTCGTGCCTCTAAGGCCAATAACTCGAGCATTCTGGTTTCAGCGAGTGCATTCGTGATTAGCGTGGATTCGCATGGATCGATTAGGGTATTCGATAAAAATATCGTTGCAATGACGGCGAGGCACAGCGTTATCAGCGGCTTCGGGAGATCTCGTTGGTCCGGATAGGAAGCGGGTGGATGTGTCGAAACCCTACTTCTAGCAAGCTTCAGTGATCGATCATTAGGCTCTATGCAATGCTGTGACGCTGAACAGACGCGTTGCAAAAGATTCGCATAGCTCCCCGTTGCGAAACACGCTGTTGCGAAATGCGCTTGTGTGCACGAAAGCAGATGTCGCGAAATAATAGAGGTATAAAAAAAGCGATCGATTCTAGCGAATTCTGTTGGTAGTTAGCAAGCAATAAATCTGTATTACGCCGTTATTGGTATTATTAACCCTTCTGCTGCTGTTTCTGACACGTCATACTGGTGAGATGCACTACTATGTCATTTCGCAATGGGAATTTTCGCGAACAAATACGGAAGTGAGCAAATATTATTAATAGATTTCCTAATTTAGATTTGAGCATATGAAATACAATTTAATGCTAAACTTATCACGATCAATCATCCGAGGTCATATTTTGTTAGACGTAGATTACCGCTTCGTCCATTTTTCATTCCTGATAAATGAAGCATGGATATCAGAAGAATCGGAATTAAAGGAGAGAAAAGTTACGAGGTGAATTTTTCAATCAAAAATTAAAAATTGTTTCTTTAAATTATGGAGGTGTCCAACCCAGTTTTATATACGAAATATCAAATAAAAATATACGAGACGATATTAAATTAATTTTACGTTGCTGTCTTTGTGACAAAAAGAATTATAAATCATAAATTAAAGTCATAAATTATAATTATAAAAATCATAAATTAAAGTATGGGGGTCCCCCCGCATGATTATTATAATCGGCTGGTTGGTGGTATTCTCAATATGGTGGAGGTGCTAGGAAGGATGAAAGGAAAGGGAAGAGGTGTGATTCATCTTGGGCCTGCTAGTGGACCCATCAGTAAGGCTACCTAGCAGGCCCTGTCTTAAATGGAAATACTATTGGGACGTCTGGAAATGCTATATATATGGGAAGTGGAAGGTTTTATCCAGGACTTGCTAGAAAGTAGGAATCCATTTATTAACAAGGGTTAGGTTAGAGAATGATGCCATCACAAAAATTAAAATTACATTACTTAATTTTCACCTCATCAGCCATCATTAGTGATAAATATATATTTTGTGCAGCCCAGGGAAACTACAAGATTGGACACCCCTAACTCAGATCATTGCAAATTTAATATTAATTGGGATATTAACACTCTGACTGCCACGCACTTTTATAAAATATATAAAATCAAATAAAACAAAATTTCCATTTTTAAACAAATACAGGGTGTCCCAAGAAAATGTATACACACTTTGCGTGATTATAAATAAATTATATTTATATTATAATAAATTAATATAAATTAGAAAGAATAAGGTATTAATGTGTGTATGTATATTTTTGGGACACCCTGTATTTAATCAACAACCGAACCAGAAACATAACGTAAACACGGTATAGTAAAAATATTCGCATAATATATATCATAGCAATTTTATATCAAGGTAATCAGAAATTCTAATGAAAGCAATATTTTATCTAAAGTTCGTACCGTTCTTGGTACCATTGTTAACACTTATCTGCCACGCTCAGGGGGCAACAATCAAATTTCCATTATTCTTACGATATAATAATAAATTATCAAATATGGCCAAAAAAAGAAAAAAAAAAAATGGTGCAAATTATTAATGCTTTCTATTCAACAAAGTTCTCTATTCATTTACTTATTCAAATTTTCAAAAAATAGTTATAATAAAACAAATATAAATTTAAAAAATTAGTATCATTGGTCACCGGTGACCATAATGGCAGTGAACGTGTTAATTTGCGCCACCTAAATGTAAACAAATATTTAATCAACAAGCGAAACGCAAATAGCGTAAACACGGTATAGTATAAATATTGGCACAATTACTATGCTATACTACACGCGACATATCGATCAGTTTGCAGCAGAAGTGTGAAGGAAAGTGAAAGAGTTAGCCGTAGAATCTAAAGCTGATCTACAGGCGCCATAAACGTGACAGTCATGCAGAAGAACACATGTGAGGTGCACTCAGTTGCGTAGAAATTGGTCTGACATACCGGTACTCCCGCGGGTAAAAAACGTTCGAGAGAAGCTAGGGGAATGATGAAACAGTCGCGGTCCAAGGTGGCCAGGGAGATTGGTTCGCCACGCGGAGGGCTGTTTCCGGAAACCACCAGGGGCGTGTACGCGCCAGACGCTCGGTTACCGCTGAAGGAAACCTATGAACGCCATACAATTCGGGGTAATTAACTTTGGTGACCTGGCACAGGCTCTCGTACATACATCCATACGAATTGGCCCGCCTCGTCCCGAAAGTTACCAACGATCTCTGCACACGAGCTTCCGCGTGCAAAATAGGGCTTCCTGTTTCGAAACTCGCGCATTTTCCACGGGTGGTTATTGCGTAAACGCTCGGAGGAAAAGACTCGCGTCGAGTCCCAGTTTCCATATTTTCCAAGGTATATGCTTCCTTTCGAGATCACGAGGTTCTTCGAAATTTTTGAATTATGTATACTCTAGAGGCAATATATTTAGGGTATATTAAGAATAACGAAGATTGGAGAAGATACTTATTGCTATAATGTTAATTTTGCTGAAAATTATTCCGTGATTGCGATAAATAAAATTTTTAAAATTTGAAATAGGTCATTTTAGTGGTTCTATAGTGTTATCGTATGAATTTAAATTTAGTAAATTTAACCTTCGAAGTTTATGGGACTTAGGGCTACCGTGTATGTCCTGAAAATAATTTTTCCATATTTTCCAAGGTATATGCTTCCTTTCGAGATCACGAGGTTCTTCGAAATTTTTGAATTATGTATACTTTAGATGCAGTATAATATTATAATATTTATATAGGAGTAACGAAGATTGGGCGATGGAATAAATAGATACATATGTATAATTACATACTTATTGCTATAATGTTAATTTTTCTGGAAATAATTCCATGATTGCGATAAATAAAATTTAAAAAATTTGAAATAGCTCATTTTAGTGGTTCTATAGTGTTAATCGTGTATCATACGGATTTTAATTTAATAAATTTAATCTTCGAAGTTTATGGGAGTTTATAGGATTATTGTGTGTCCTGAAAATAATTTTTATTATATAAAGTATTGCAGAGTATATATCTGGATTCTCGAAGAAAAATATTATTCGTATGGAGTTGTATGTATGGAATGGTGTAGTAAAATATTTTAATTAGGAAATTACTTTCTTTTTAAAGTAATGGTATCTGTTAATCCTTCAAGAAGAGGATCTAAGATTTTTCATAATATAGATCTTCAAGACGAGTCGCGATTAAATCAATCTTCCATATATTGTACTAAAAAATTTTAATTATGAAATTAATTTCTTCTTTACCTAATAATATTTGCTAATCCCTCAAGAAGGATCTATGATCCTCGATTTTGCATAATATAGATCTTCAAGACGAATCACGATTAGATCAATCTCCCATATATTTTTAAAACACATACATATGTACATTTAATTTACCAAATTAATTCATAATATTCTCATTTCGATGATCTAGAATAATGAGATAAATTTTGAAGTTTCTAACCAAATTCCGAAATCACAAAAATTAGTATAGTGCACAGAAGTTACTCACACTATACTCTTCGCACGTGTCATTTCATCAGTCAGGAAATTCATAAATAGAGCCAGAAAAATTGACGTAAATTCGAGGTCATTCGAAGGTCACGTTTATGTTAATGACATAGATTCTAATATATGTATATATCGATGTAAAAATAAATGGTGTCTGTGAGAAAGAACGAGTGGATTGATTATGCGTGTAATGATTGATTATACGTGTAGTATAGAATGTATATATTTACGTAATGTATGAAAGAAGAGGGAACAAATGAGAGAGTAGTTTGCTAGGTCAGTTTCAATCCAGAATTGATTGAAAGTAAACGTGTATACGAGTATCGAGAGAGAGAGTAAACACAATTAGATATACCTCATCGATCATTTTTACCCTGTGCTATAATATTGTTCAATAAATATTTAACATACTAATTTAAATATGATATCCACGACTAACAACATTTTGATAAATGTCCACACTGATATCATAAATTAAATCATTAGCATTCAGAGGATCGAGTATCACTCGATGGCAGTGTGTGTGTGATCGGTGTTGACAGTAGTGGTAAAATGGAAATTAAAAAATGCAGAGAACTAAAATCCTGCTTGAATAAAGATCAGTACTAAATCAGAGTGTCCTTTGCACTTCGAGTAATTTTTAACATGACCTGACAGCAACTCTGTGTCATTTTACTTTTGCTGTTAGCTTCTATAGCATAGTGCGTTCGAGAAAAGAAGGCACAGCGTGGTTACATCCTGAGGACTGATTAACCACGCTGATTCCAACGTAGATGAGATGCTCACAAAGGGGATCAAATGTGATCTGTGGCATATGAAGAATATTCAGCAACTGGTAATGGAAAAAAAATCAGCTCGCGGATTATTCCGCGCTCGGTGATAGACGACAGTCGTGGCTCGCGGAATATTCCGCGCTCGGTGATAGACCACAGTCGTGGCTCGCGGAATATTCCGCGCTTGGATGCAAATGGGTTGATTGATATCTGCAATTTAAAATTGTCCAACGACGCGTGGAATATCGAGGTGAAATAATTCTTCGTCTTATTGTTAATCAGTCATGAGGATATAAACACGCGGTGCCTTCTTTTCGCGAACGCGCTATAGCAGCCTAGGCCCAATCTTTTCTCCAATCACGTCTTCCACGAGGTTCCCCCACCTTTCCCCTTGACTTTCTAATAGTCAGCCAAGGATTGTAATTCTTCCACTTCCGGCAGCCGCTGATGGAAGCCGGAAACGCGCCGGCCGAGCCAGCATCCACTCCCTCGATCGTAAACAGCAATGGCGGCAACCCAGCGCCGTATATATCCGCGTTCCCACGTTTGGTCCCGAGTCTGCTGCATTTTTAACGAGCGTGCATCCACCGAACGGCACCCCCGTGTAACAAGTGAATGCCGAAGTCGCCAGCGACGTTTTGAAATCTAGGTTAACGCGATTCCCTTCGTTCTACCACCCTCTGTTCGCCAACTATTCCACGGTTAACCATGTCGTGATTTATGGCCACGCTTATGGAAACGTCTGTAACACGTCTTCGACGAGACCACACGTCTTCGATGACAACGCAGAGAACAGTTGGCACAGGAAAGAGAAAGAGGGTAGGAGGAAGGAATGAGTAGGAGAGTAAGGGGTTCAGTCGTGATTTGAAAATTTATAGAATTTTTCGTGTAGACAGGTCGGAGTGTATTGGAATTTTACAGAAGTCGTGGAGAAAGATTCGTAGGTTTCGTGTTTTATCAGATTTAATTAGGTATTATGGTGATTATGGGATTTTGCATGGAGGAGTTTGAATGTGTTTGATTTTACAAAAGTCATAG
The DNA here is from genome assembly GCF_001483705.2 of Eufriesea mexicana. NCBI lineage: Eukaryota > Metazoa > Arthropoda > Insecta > Hymenoptera > Apidae > Eufriesea > Eufriesea mexicana. The sequence continues at coordinate 661,435 of NW_016910292.1, forward strand.
GAAGAGATTACTAGGTTTTGTGTTTTATCAGGTTTACTTAGGTCTTATAGGATCTCCTATTAATAGGATCTTGTATGGAGGTGTTTGAGTGGCTTTAACAACTTGCGGTGGCAAGAAATTTACGGACGCGTGTGCCAGAACGGTCCAGTATTTCTGTAACAATTGCCTAACGACGTGTATACCACGTCGTTGGTGATTCTGAGACAAAAGCATTACGACGTGCGTGACACGTCTTTCCACCGCAAGTGGTTAAATTTTAGAGAACTCGAGAGAAGAGATTCCTAGGTTTTGAATTTTAGAGGAATAGTGGGCAGAGATTCCCAGATTTTGAATTTTAGAGAAATCATGAGTAAAGATTCGTAGGTTTTGTGTTTTACCAGGTTTACTTAGGTTTTATGCTGATTATAAGATCTTGTATGGAAAAGTTTAAATGCCTTTGAATTTTAAAGAAGTCGCGAAGAAAGATTCGTAGATTTTGAATTTTAGAGAAGTGGAAACAGATTCTCAGGTTTGATGTTTTATCAAGTTTATTTAGGTCTTACGATGATTATCGGATCTTGCATGAGTGCCTTTAAATTTTACAGAAGTCGTGTGAAAATGGATTCCTAGGTTTCGAATTTTATAGAAGTCGTAGGAATAAATTCGTAGGTTTTGTGTTTTACCAGGTTTACTTGGGTCTTACGGTGATAATAGGATCTTGTATGAAGGTGTCTGAGTGCATCTGAATTTTAGATAAATCGTGGGAAGAGATTCCTAGGTTTTGAATTTTACAGAAGTCGTAGAAATAAATTCGTAGGTTTTATGTTTCACCATGTTCACTAAGTCTTAAAGTGATAATACGATCTTGTATGAGGTTGTATCTAGGAGTTTGAGTAGCTTTGAATTTTACAGAACTCCTGCTAAAAGATTCTTAGGTTTTGCGTCTTATCGTGGTTATAGGAACTTGTGTAGAGGAATTTGAATGCCTTAGAATTTTAGACAAAATGTGCAAAAATATATTTATTATTATAGATATATATTGTATGTACAAGTTCGAGCGTGCTTGAATTTTAGAGAGATTAAGACGAATAATTTTTCAGACTCTGTTGATCATAGGGTTTTCTAGAGATTCTGGTAAAATTGGAGTGTCTTCGAGTTCCAGAGGAACCCTGGCAAATCCCTTTTCACCTACAGAGAGATCTGCTTCGTGTATTGCGACTATAGAGCGACCTAACTCCACCTTCTTCTATCTATAGACCTAGTTTTTCTATCTATAGAAGACCCGTGAAAGTCGGTATTTCGCGGTTGTGTGGTAATCCGAAATGATTCATGGTATCCTAAATACTACCCACGACGTATAATACTCATCAAGGTCCCATATCACTCTCGATTAATAATACACTAACCTAACCATTTTATCATCCACGAAAATTCAACACTTGAGCCATTCACTGCACAGAAAATCGATTAATTCCACTGTTTGAAAAATCTTGAATTTCAAAAGTTATGACTGTACCAAGTGCTTTGACACTTAACCCTTTGCACTCGACGACTTTTTGGCTAGAGAAGAGTAGAAAATCAAGGTTCTCTACTAAAAAACTGACCATTTTTGTTTTTAGCAGTAAATAAAGAATTGTACAATAATAGAATTGTAGAATTATTTGACTCGATACTTCGTACACTGTTACATTATATTAAATTTAATATATTAACACTAGAACTACCAACCCAGTCAAAATGACTGGTCCCAGAATTTTTCTTTTCGCAATCACCGAACACATACACTTGCTTTAAGAATAAAATTGCTATCAACTCGTATTAAGAAAGAACTGTAATCAATATATTCACTCGTATTCATCTTATCACTGAAATTACTATAATCTGTACACGTTATAGTTAGGTACCCATTAAAGATCGGTAGTTCTAGTGTTAATTAATATCGATCTTCCAAATTTGATGAAATGGTGACTGAAGCTCACCTCTCGAGTGCAAAGAATTAAATTTAATATTTTTCAAAAAGTGGAGTTAATCGATTTGCGCAGTGAACATGGCTCATTTAATAAAACAAATTATTTTTTCCCTACTTTCATTTCCTCCCAATTTTTATCGATAATAAATTAATCTACTCCACGTGTCATTCACGAAAATTCGATATTTAATAAAAAAAAATAATTTTTCCTCCATTTTCATTTTCAATTTAATAAAACAAATTATGTTTTCCCTACTTTCATTCCCCCCAATTTTTATCGATAATAAATTAATCTACTCCACGTGTCATTCACGAAAATTCGATATTTAATAAAAAATAATTTTTTCCCATTTTTATTTCCATTTTTATTTTCATTTTTATTTTCATTTTTCAAATGTCACAATTATCGATGCAGCAAGAGGATGAATCACGGCCACATGCAAATCGCGAATAAAAGCTGCTGTTCGCAATGCTCCCTGGCACACGTGGCGCATTGGTAATTGAAATTATTTCGCAACAACGAGCCACGCAGTCGAAGCGCAGGATGTATAATTAAAGTTCAAGATCGAGGTCGGGGTATTGATCGAAGCACGCGAAGACTACAAATTTTCTTCTGGTCGAGAAGCCAGCGGGCGAGATGGTAAATCGTGGTTTTTTCGGGATTTACGCTGTTCCCATCGATTCCACGGGACCCAGGCTCGTGCTGGAAATTGATTCCAACGTGCCATGGCTGTTGCAGCCAGGTATCCTCATTACGCATTTAACGACTACGCGAAATTTTCATTACACAGCCTCGCCCACTGAAATACCCATCTTCCACTACCCGGGGCTTGAAAACATTTACAAAATAACCTGCCGCCCAGTAAATTAAACACGTGCTCCTAATTACGAAAGTGGCCTAAGCCACCAATCTTTTTTAACGATTTTATTATTTACCTTCTGTCACGTTCAGTTACATCGTCATAAAATAAATTTATTTTCTACGATACAAAATAGAAACAATTATTCTATAATAATTTAACCATTTTGTCATCCAAGAAAATTCAACATTTGAGCCGTTCACTGCACAAAAAATCGATTAACTCCGCTTTTTGAGGAATCATAAGTTTAAAAAGTTATGACTATACCAAGTGCTTTGGCAGAGAGTGAAGTGAATTGACATTTTCGACTAATATCGTGGTGAGCTAATTTTTTTGCATAAATAAGAGAGGAAAATCCTTTTGAATTGTTATAGCCATTACAGTTCAACAGAATTTGACTAAAAAATTCAATTATATTGACATTTTCGACTAATATCGTGGTGAGTTAATTTTGTTACATAAATAAGAGAGGAAAATCCTATTGAATTGTTATAGCCATTACAATGCAATAGAATTTAATTAAAATATATAAATAAGCTAAATTAAGCTTGTAGATTCATAATCTATTGATATATTGTTTAATAATGATGACAACAATAATAACAATAAGAGTGAAAGAGAGAGAGAGATAAGAATTTTCTAGATAGTGTCAATCTTTTTGCTTAACACTAGATTTACGGAATCAATTTGACGGATGGGTTGCTTCAATTATACGATGGTAACAGATTTAGTTAACTTTCATTGAGACTGTTAATATTGTAATTGTTTTTAAATTAAACTAATCGTCAAAAAAAAGACACGTGGTTTCCTTTACCTGTGAATTTGACAGGTGTCAAATATGTAGAAATAGGTATACAGATAGCGCCCGTAAACCTAGTGTTAAAATAGTTTATTGCGAATATTATTTTATTAAATTAATTTATTTAAATTTATTCATTTATTTATTAATTTAAATTAAATATTATTATCTAAATATATTAATTTGTTAATTGTTAAAAACGTACAAAGTATTGGTTTCCAGTTCTATCCATATGAAAATGCTGTAAAAATTGACCTAATAGACAGGGTGAGTAGCTTTACGTTCCATAAGGTGAGTTCAATGCTGTTTGAATTTTGAAATTTATCCGAGTGGTGTCGTAAAATTTTAATACTCCATTGGTCGCCCGATCGTCGATGAGAAATGGCCATAATTCGTCACTCCACAGTGGGGGAACGTACCCCCTAATTTATCAAAGTACTTTCTTTCATTTCTCCAATTAACGATGGATTGTAAGGTCAGCGACTCGAGTATTCGATTATTCTCGTTTGCTATACACTGTCGTTGTTCGGGTCAACATTGGAACTACTGACTTGTAATATGAAGCTACTTATTACTGTGTATTAGATTTCAGTACAGGGCTAAATGTATTTTCAACGTATTACGTGTAATGATAGGTTGCGTAGAATTATAGAGTTGTACTATATTTGGGATGGTAATGTTAGAGATTAGAATTGAATTAAATTTCTTTCATGTTGGGGAAAATGAGTATTAGTTTATGCTAAGAACGAGGGCTCAAGATGTAGATGTAATTAAATTTTTGGCAGCGTGACAAAATTTGGAGATAAAATATTTTGGATAAATTAGTATGGCTGTCGTGGAATTTAGATCTTTAACTAATCTGAGAAAAGTTTAATAGCACTAGTGTCGACAAACATATTAATTTCGAATTTCTGAACAATTTTAAAAAATCTCCATTTTCTTTTGATTAATGTGATGACTATAGTGTCAATAATTTTATTTATTGCCTAGGTTATACTAATTCTAAACCACGGTCAATCTGATTGCTCTTGCCTCGATAACTATATCAATTCCAAACCTCTGAACAACTCTAAAAAATTACTTTATTTCTTAAATTAATCTGATAACTGTAGTGTCCAATAACTGTATTAATTATACAAACTTTTAAACGAATCCATAAGATTATTTTTCGATTATTATAATTCTTTGATTCGCCTGATAATTTCAGTATTAATGACCATACTAATTCCAAATTTATTTATTCGACTAATAATTATACTATAAATATCCATATTAATTTCCTTGATTATGTGAATTCTAAATCTCTAAATCTCCAAAAAATCCTAGTTTTGTCCAACTAATCAAGTAATACACCATATTAACCCTCGCTTTACAAACTCTTAAACAACTTCAAAAATTCACTCCGTTTTTTTAATTAATCCGATAATTCTACTATCAATATTCATATTAATTCCCTAGACCATATCATCCCGAATCTCTAAACCCCCAAAAAATCCCATCGTCATCCAACTAATCATATAGTACACCACCATCAACCCTTGCTCTACAACCCTCTAAACAACTCTAAAAATCTTCTTTTAATTAGTCTGATAACTCCACTACCAAAAATCACATTAATTCCCTAGACCGTATAAATCCCAAACCTCTAAACCCCCCAAAAATCCTAATTTCGTTCAACTAATCCCTTAGTACACGATATCAACCCTCGCTCTACAACCCCCTAAAAACCTCCAAAAATCCACCCCGCTCTTTTGACTAGTCTATTAATTCCACTATCAAAAATCACAATAATTCCCTAGACCATGTAAATCCGAAACCTGTAAACTCCCGAAAAATCCTAGCTTCCCTCAATCATCGTACACAGTCACATCGAACACCGCAGCAACCCCCAACTCCAAATACCCGAAACGCTCCCCAGACTGCGTTAAAAAATCCACTGCAGCACTCGTTCTCAACAATCGAAACATCCGACGCAACGATCCATCCGGGAATTGGGGTCCGATCGAGCAGAGTTTCCAGCGGAACGAGCACAATGAGCGCAGGATATCGAACAGAGTCGGGGCGGCTCGCCGGAAATTTATGGTACGTCGCGAGATCCGCCTTGGCGTGCAATAAGATAGCGAGTTTGCGTGCCGGCCAGGAGGATAGCGTAGGTGTAAGTTTATGCGGGTCGTTCCGTGCACGGCCCCTCGTTTCCTCCATAATTCCACCGGCCGCGAAACTATCCCGCGTGTACCCTCGTGCACCCAGCCCGAGGCGTGTACTTCGCGCTGAAATATCGTCGCGAGCGTCCGGTCGGCCGTGTTTCAGGTAGCCACACTCGTCGATACAGCCGGTCTCTCCTTCGGAGAACAGGTTACCCAGGTGTAATTTGCGCCCAGACGAACCCATCCAGCCCCCTGCCCCGAAGAAAAAGCCCCGCGCTGACGCTTGGTCAGCGTGGCTGCCCGTTCCGTGTTCACCCTGTCCTCGAGAAGGCGACAAGGTTCTAATCGAGAGAGATAACGTTAGATACCGTGTCCCCGATTCGTCATCGGGAACATCGTATCCGCAGCGAAACAAGATTTGCGATCCCCGTTCAGTTGGCGATACGTTTTGTAAGGATTCGGGATTCTACGACGACCAACCAACGAGCGATGCACGATCCTCGTTGGTCAATGTTTCCTCGTCGCGAGGGATCGAGAAGGGGTTGATATAGGGCCGGTCTGGAACGGCCTGTTTCGCCGTGGAATTGTCGACGTACATAGGTGTACCGACCATTGATCGGGATTGGGTTTCTTGGATTGCCACGGGTCTTTGCTTGCCGGAGGTAGTAGTTCACCGGCCCGCGGTGGTTGATTAAATTTAACCTACATTCCCGACACCTGAACCGAAGTATTTGATTAGACACGAGCGAACGATCACGCGTCCGGCCAAGGTGCATCAATCTTTTCCTCGACGCGACTGCGGATTAGTTCCGCCATCTTGGAGAACCACGAGGTAAGATTGGAACACGGTTTCAGTTGCGTGCTCGTTAGCATTCTTCTTATTTCGCTACTCTTAAACATCTCTCTCAAATTGTCTGATCATCACATCGATAATCGTGTTTACCTTGAAACGAGTTCTTCAAGTTCATTGAAAAATATCGTTCCTGACGTATCGACTGATGTATCAAAAGAGGTTAAAAGAACGAGTTAACTTCGTATCTCTTGATCGGTTAAAAGTTCTCCTATCTAATGTCAATTGTAATTGCGGTGCCAATTTGACCCTGAAATGACCTCGAAGTCGATCAAATCCTGACAATCAACGCAAAGTTCTTTTAATCCCTTGCATTACTAGATTTGATTCTAAAAATGTGCATATCGAAACAGCATTTACTTTTAATTCACCGTGTGCAGTCACTGTGCACCTACACTTTATTCTGTTACAAAATTGTACGAGTTTTGGAATTTGCATAAATTTTATTCAGAGTTAAATCTGCTAAGTATGATTTTACTGGTATGATAAGTTTTGGGGTGGTTCGCTGGCTAGTAGACTCAAAGGCTACTCGGAGAACCCTAACATTTGACAGTTTGCAGCTCACGCATAGACATACGGAAATTATTATGCATATTTTTCAAGGACCCCCTTTCGGGTCCCTAGAATTGATCTTCGAGTCCACACCGAGCGAATCAGCCCTAAATCCGATCCTAAATCCAAAGCTCCACCTACCTGTCTCGAAGCAGTGGGTGTAGGTGGTTCCGAGGGTTCCTTCTGCTGCGCAGTCTGGACCTGTTTCCTCCTGGCCTGACCCCCAGCTCCGGATCCCTGCGCCGAACCACTGCCAGCGCCCCCACCACCGCCCCACTTGATCACATGGGGCCCAGAGTTCTTCCTGGGTGGCGGCCCAAGCCTCTCGGTTGGCTCATCCGGCGGCGAGCCGAGGGCGCCGCCTGTCGGTGGCGTGAGAAACAGATGAGTCCGGTAGCCGAAGCCCTGGTGCTCGTGATCGGCCATCGAGGGGAAGTAGCCGAACTCTCTGCTGCGTCGGATCGGTGCGCGCGTCCCGACGGCCGACTGGCCGGCGCCGCGCACCACGCCGAACCGAGTCCCCGTGTACCCCAAAGTGGACGGCCCGTAAGCGGTGCCGAGGGTCGACCGACCCTCCAGTCCGCCGCCTCCTCCTCCACCACCACCGAGTCCCTTCTCGCCGCTGAAGTTCTTGCGGAACATAAGATTCATGACTGACAAGTGTGGGACAGGCAGAACAGTGTGACAGAGACAGACAGAGCTGGGAAGAGCGAGGTTTCGTTTCTACTTGCTTTCTTTCGTTTTTCACCGTGATACGCGGTGGTCAGGAGTGGTGATGCTTTCAAGCCCAAGGGTAGTCGGTCTTTTTCGAGCTTTATAGCGCGTGGAAGAAGCAGCGCCGGTGGTGGTGGTGACGGTGCTCGACGATCACGAAAGCGTCCCTAGGCAGCTTCCCTATGCTCGGGGTCCCTTCTCTAACAACTCCGGACGCGATTGTTTTTAAGCTTTCTTTCATGGGTTCACCTTCTACGGGAGGATAGGTAGAGTGTCCTGACCAATGCGTTCTTTCGTCGGTGAACTTTCAACGGGCCAACGAACCCGCTGACTCGACCCGAACGACTGCACTTGCGACCCGGACGTCGGTTTAGACACTTGGCCCGAGGGGATTTCACCGAAAGAACGAAATTTTCAGGGAACTAAACGTAACCTGGCACAACCCGAGTCGTTCCATTCGTTAGGGAGTTTGGTCTTTCGGGTCGGAAGAATAGGTTCGGTTTGCCATCGTCAGCTTTTGCGAATTCCAAGCTCAGGGAAAACTAAGATGCCCACTGCCGTTCTCGCGTCTAGCCAGTCGCCAGCAGAGCGTAGACTAGACTCCTATTCCGTGCCACTTTGCCCGTCCTTCGGGGATTTCCCGCTCGCCATCGGCGTCATGGCTCCTTTCCCTTCTTTCTCCACGCGACAGCCACGGGACGACTTTACTTCCACTTGCCTCGAATCAAACGCGATTGTCTCGAATGTTCATACGCGCTACGAGCCACTGTGAATTCGGAACCCTACCGTCGCTTGGCCCGCTTCGAGATAACTAGTTTCCCGATCTCTTTCTCCGTCCACTTGGCGAGCTACCATCGTGTTCTGTACCTGAACCTAGCGGTTTCTCGTCCTCGTCCAAGTGTCATCCCGTCATAAGCGAAAAAAGCCGAGGATGATGCGGCATGAGATCATCGGGGAACACACGATTTATAAAGCTACCCGAGCCAGCCTGTGCCTCTGCAAAGACGATCTAACTACGCTCGATTTAGCTCGCCAGCGGAACTCAAGGTCTAGGATTATAATTACACCTCGGAAATGAGGGATCGCGTGTCACGCGAGAATCACGGGTCCTCTTTATTTATGGTTCTAATAAAGACACGCCCTGTCGGTATAGGGCCCAGGTCTCGGGCCTCGATCCTCGTCGCATCGCTGCTTATCTGGCAAGCATAGTAGGTCGACCTACCCTCCGCTGTATATACCTCTTCTCTCATGGACACTGCTCGTCATGTTCGTCTGAATTACGAATTACCGAACTCGTTCCACCAAACAATGACACCAAAGTCCTGTCACCCACACGGAACTTGGAAATCGGAATATCAGCTACTGTGGCCTACGTACCGTCTCAAACGTTGTCTACCTGATTGTTACTCGGTCCTACGCGTTTCACTCGACGATTCGACATAACTGTTGCGCGTGGAACCGACGGATTCGAAGGATCGGCACCGTCCCATCCCCAACACTACGACCCGAACGCGACGTCGCGGCGCCGGAGTCGCAGGCAGCGCGAAACGTGCCCTCCACGCCAGGGGAGGACTGTTTGCCTGACCCAGCGACACTGACTTTAATAGTCGAGCCTCTCGATTGATCTGCCGCAGCCGCAAGGACTGTCTTGTCACGACAGCGTTCGCTGTTTACGGCGCAGCCGATGAAACGCGGACGCCAGAGCCGTTCCAGGGCTCGATACCTGCGGGTCGACCTGGAACATCGACTGCAGTCGCCTCAGCCTGGCTCTAACGTCGAGGAACATTAGAGGTTCGATCCATTGATACCGTCTGAATAATTTTACCGTTCGAGATTGATCTATTCTAATCGAAGGCTCGACCCTCTTGCCGAGGGCCAGCAGTGGGTGAAATTTAGGTGCAGGTGGTGCTCGGTGCTTCGTGGCAGATGGGAATAGGGTCGAGGTTATCCTAGATCCGAGGGATCTTTCGAGATCTACGACTTCTTCGCGGGATCCCATATTTCTCTTATTTTTGACAGAATGTTGACTGTCACTATGAAGACCAGGACGTTCCTCTGCACCTAGGTCTCCGAGAGAAGAGGAGTTAGGTCTCCGAGTGACTCGCTATTCTTTGGTCCAAAAGGAACGAAAAATATTCTTCTCGACCCATCAAACTGACGCCTCTAATACCGGACGAGTACCTATTCTCTGCTCGCACAAAGGAACATTCGAATGCACGACTACCCTCGATCTCGAAGACCTTCACCACGCCTTCTATTCCACGGACATGTCCCTCTTCCCGGAACCTCTAGCCTGCAGTCGACTGGCAACTGCTCGTTACTCCGCGTTACGACACTGCCAGGCAAAACGGACCGCCTCTTCCATGGGAGTTGCAGGGTTCAGATGGGATTTACGCTTCGATTCTAAGTTACTGAAAACTGAACGCTTCGCTTCCGGCAAGAAAAACACGCAGAGGAGCCACCTTCGACTGCTTTCGTTCGTCTGTCAGGGAAAAGCACCTTGCGCTGCCACGCTGGACCCTCGCGACATGGAAAGCGGACAGCAAGCAACAGACATCGGTTATCCACTGCGAGGGACGATCGTTAAGGACCAGGGACGGAATGATTCGGTGAGTGATCACCGAGATTAGTCTTGGCGACACCAGGTTCTACGTCTACCCAAAAATACAGAGCGAAGCGTGAAAAAGGACGATCGATGCAACGCGAGACAGTCTGACCGATGATCGGATCACGATCATAGAGGTATTGCTGGATTTCGAGGAGTGTCAGGAGAGGAAGCTTCGGTTGGATTGGTCCAGGATCCGTTTCACTGGCGCACAAAGGACATCAGGGATCACGAGAACGTTCCACGAGTGTACGGTTCGTTCTGTCATGAATAATCCCACGCGACGATTCACAAACATGGACAGCGGGAAACACACGGTGTATGCATGTGTACGAGAGACAACACAGAGTGGATGGATCGATGGTCTCGTTAATATCTCGCGATCACAACGACGGAGGACGTTTGGTGAACGTGTCCTGGCGTGGTAGTACCTGCTGATTAGCCCGCTGCGTGGTTGAAGAGCGACGCGGGGAACCGAGCTGCGTGGAACCAAACGGAAGAGTTGACAGCACACAGAGATCGCGAGGCACACACGTGTCCGGTATGCGCGCTAGATCGATACGCTATTGAAATATTCACTACACGGTGGTGTATGTGTGTCGCGCAGCGTCAAGGCCTTTGTCGGCGAACACTCGTTATCTCCGACCCTGGTCACCGTGATTCTTCCTCGTGCACATGCACCGTGTTGCGCCGATCGCGGATGGATCGATCGATCCGTGCAACCACGTGTCCTCGACGATTAGCTAGGCGAGAGTGAGGGTAGCTTCGCCACGCGACCGACAGCCTCGCACTGAACGTGCACGAGGCGTCGCGACGCTGACCAGGCCCGATGACGTCGCCTGCCCGCTCCACCGACTGTTCTTTTGCGCCACTTTCACCCTGTCGGTGCTCGATGGAACGCGGTGCAAATTTCGCAGTAAGCTGTCAATTCGGACCAATTGACACCAGGGGTCAGTCAGTCCGTGATCCTTCTAGTTGTCAGTCCTCCCAGTCCTCGTTAGTTGTCAGACCGCACGGTTCCGATGGCTCGCAGCAGGCTACTAGGCATCGAATCGCGACGCATTTCTCGACTCACTCTTTGGCACTGGCTCGCAAACCCGAGACGACACAATGCCCACCGAGTCTGCTGGCGTGGCCAATGGATTCCTCTCGGAATCGACCGACGAATTTTACGACACGCGGACGAGAAAAGGCGCGAGGACGGGTGTAAAGCCATTTTCATGGGCTCTAAAACGTGCCCGGGGGTATCCGGTTTACGTTCCACGCGGGGTATCGGAGATTCGACCGGCTACCAGCGACCAGTTGGCACTCGTTCCCGAGCACGAGGCGTCGCGACGCACGCCAGGACCGCGAATAACTGGGCTTCCCCACGCGCACCGGGCACCTCTGGTCCTCGTTGCGCGAGTGCTTCGAGAGTTCTTTTCCTCCATCGTCAGATGGTTGTTGGTTCCCATTGGAAATTCCATCGAGGACTATGCTTGGGTAGAATCGATATCGAGAAATCCTCGGTTTCCTTGGGGTGGATATTTTGGGTACTTGAACGAGCGTTGGGGTCTTTCTTACTAATCGTAATTAACACTTTGCACACGAAGATTTTTTCGGTGTAAAGAAAAGTTTCAATTTAAGGTTGAAAAGAAAGGAAGAGTTTCGAAGCTTTCCTTTGATTTTTATAAGCTTACTGATCATTTTTCTGCTGAAATTAAGAAAGGTAATCACGTATTCGCGTATTCGAGAAACGAACGAATAGAGTTATTTTATTTTAATATTTCACGTGTAGCTGTTATTAATATGATTATTGTCTTTTATTTGTTATTTAAGTTACGGCAAAAAAGAAAATGGCGACCGAGAGTCACCTCTCGAGCGCAAAGGGTTAACACGTCGACTGTCATGGCGGTCATCGATGACCAGCGTTGGTTTCCTTAGTGGGGCCATAGTGGTCACCAGTGTCTAGTAATACTAATTTTTTAAATTTATATTTGTTTTATTCCAACCAATTTTTAATATTTGAATAACGTAAATGAATAGAGAACTTTAAACAGAAGACATTTATAATTTGCACCATTGTTCTCTTTTCTTTTACCATATCGTTTGATAATTGATTATTATATTCTATTTTATTCTAATCAATTTTTGAATATTTGAATAACATAAATGAATAGAGAACTTTGAACATAAGACATTTATAATTTGCACCATTCTTCTCTTTTCTTTTGCCATATCGTTTGATAATTGATTATTATATTCTATTTTATTCTAATCAATTTTTGAATATTTGAATAACATAAATGAATACAGAACTTTGAACAGAAGACATTTATAATTTGCACCATTCTTCTCTTTTCTTTTGCCATATCGTTTGATAATTGATTATTATATTCTATTTTATTGTAATCAATTTTTGAATATTTGAATAACATAAATGAATACAGAACTTTGGACAGAAGACATTTATAATTTGCACCATTCTTCTCTTTTCTTTTGCCATATCGTTTGATAATTGATCATTATATTCTATTTTATTCTAATCAATTTTTGAATATTTGAATAACATAAATGAATAGAGAACTTTGAACAGAAGACATTTATAATTTGCACCATTCTTCTCTTTTCTTTTGCCATATTGTTTGATAATTGATCATTATATTCTAGGAATAATGACAATTTTATCGTGACCCCTTAAGTGTGCTATATAAAAGTGCGTGGCAGTCAAAGTGTTAACAATGGTACCAATAATGGTACGAATTTTTGACAGACCATTGCTTTCAGTAGAATATCCCTCCTATCTTGACATAATATTGCTATCACTGATAATTAACCCAACTAATTTTCTCAAATTTGTCGTTTCTTAAAACTCGAAAATATCCCAATGACCATTACGATAAGAAGACATCATAAATATTCTATTATCAAAAATCTGACCAACTGGAAATAAGAGATCTCGTTTAGCGAGATTTTTAAATTACTCAGACCAGGTGCATGCAAACCTCGTATATCACAGTACGTCACGTGTGTACACCGTGGACGATATCTTAATGGCACGTACGAAACGTACGAAACGTGCGTGGAAAGTTTAGCCAGCTGAAAAGAATTTCTATTTTTTGGAGCCCTGCCACTCCGGGAAATTAACTAACCTTGTCGGGTGAATATTATTAGAACCTACTTATCGTCGTGAAAGAAAGAGTTGAAGGATTTCGTCGAAGGTTCCCTTATGACCGAGCGCTCTACCCAGAGCCCGCACGATCACGCGAAATGGCAATAATTTTCCTACCATCGACAAACGGAACGAACTTTATGACGTTGCGGCTACCCACGAGATGCGATGCCGATTTTAACCACCGAGAATTCTACGAAATATAGCTCTGCAGAGGGTTTAAAAGTTCCCTCCCGGTACTCGAGGCCCGGCGTTTTGATATCCGGCGCACGTTTCGAAACGCTGGATAATCGGCGGAGAAACGTGGCGACCGTAAACGTCGAAATTTGTTTCGGCCGACAAACGTGCCTCATTGGAACAGAACGATGTGAGAAATAACTGTTATTGCTGTACCAACGTGTACAATCGCAGGGGAGGATATAAAACGGCTGAAATGGTATTGGCTGCTACCATTTATCGAGTTCGCGTAACTCATTCCTCGCTGTTGCAATGCGAGTCGTCCGCAGACCAAAGAGATTAACTCGTGGTTGAAAAATTTTTTGAAATAGTAGCGTCAGAGCACTCGATTAATATTTAACTTTCAATCGGTTCATTGAGCCTTGTGATCCGTTATTATATTATGCTTCATCCTAGATGGTGTCAATTTTGTAGGACATTGTAGAATTGCAATTAATCGAATAGCACGTGGAAAATTAAATTTGCAATATTTTGGAACTGCGATGTTATGTATATACATGAACTGAGATTTATGTGATCGTTTATCGAGTTGAAAATTTTTTCAAATAGTAACGTCAGACCACTCGATTAACCCTTTGTACTCAAAGGAATTCAAAGATTTTCTGTTACAAAGCTGACAATATTTTTCTGAGCAGTGAATAAGAAGTCGTGTGATAAGTAACACGTAGAATAATTTGATTTCGATACCTCGCACAACGTTACATTATCTAAAATGTGACGTATTAATTAATATCGAGTTCGAAATTTTATCAAATGACGACTGAAGGGTGTCTCTCGAGTGCAAAAGGGTTAATATTTAACTTTCATCCAAGATGATGTCAATTTTGTAGGATACTGTAAAATTGCAATCAGTGAAATAGCACGTGGTTGGTCAAATTTGCAATATTTTGGAACTGCGTATGATATTATGTATATACATGAATTTTGAAATTTATGTGATTAATTCGATGGATTTATTTCTGACCTATCACAATTCGTAAAAAATTAGTCAATAATCAAAAGTTAGGTGAGATAACGTCAAGGGATTAATAGTTTATCTAATTTCTATAGTTCTAATACAACTATATAATTTAGAATATTATCTAATTTCTATAATTCTAATAGAACTATAAAATTTCTATAATTTCTATGTTTAATAATTTTAATAAATAATCTAATTTCCATTTTACGGTGTTAATCGATCTGACAAATGTCTCATATGTCCCAGATAGAGACTCTGGAAGACTGAGTTATATTGTTTCGAAAAGGGACGAAATTTATAGTGATCGAAACGTTTGCCA
Source organism: Eufriesea mexicana (assembly GCF_001483705.2). Taxonomy (NCBI): domain Eukaryota; kingdom Metazoa; phylum Arthropoda; class Insecta; order Hymenoptera; family Apidae; genus Eufriesea; species Eufriesea mexicana. The sequence goes on from NW_016910292.1 coordinate 676,578, forward strand.
ATTCTGATCGTTTCCATTACCATGTTTCCAAGTACGTTACCATTAAAGAAACTTGAGCGAGGGAGTAAACGATCAACAAGTGTTCCATATAAATTTGATTACTGGAGAGATGAGGTACATTAATAAGGGAAACTCTGAGCTACTTAAGTGTTCGGTAGCACGCAGCGCGGTGGCGCTGTTGAGTTCTTGCGTCGAGTGCCATGTGCAATTGGGATCCTATCGCAGCGCCCTCTCGGTCTCAGCGACTCTTAATCGTTAAGTGGCGCGGTTTAAGTGCTCGAGTTTTGTGTCGAATGGTGCCATTGCATTGAACCTGAACGAGCAATTGGTGTTCGGATTCTACTGCGGTATATTCGTCCGCATAACAGGAGCTGTGGAACCGCTTGGCAATTTTCTCTCAAATTTTCCCAACGGTCTACTGCTGTCACTCAAACGACTAAGATAAAGTAACGTCGCGACGCTTGCCGTTTTTCGATATAAAATGAAACAAACTGGATCACGCTGCTGGACAGTTTCCGACACTATTTTCCCGACGATACCTGTCATTCCAGAAGTTAAGATGAATAATGTCTCTTTTTTTAATACAGGTCATAAATTTAAAATTTTTGTAACAATGGGATCTTCCTAGTTATTCCTATCAATCGGAGAGTTAACATGAAAAAGTGCCATTGTAGCAATTGCAATTTTTTGATATAAGTCGAAAGAATCGTTGTGATTTATGGTATATTTTGGAATATGTCACTTGAGATTTTGCAAAGTAAACCGAAAGAATTGGGATTATAATTACAAAGCATTTTTTAAGGAAATTTTTCCTATTATTTTTATTATCCCAAAAATTAAAATAAACGGAGTACCAGCTTGGGAAAAAATACGAGCTCGTACCTAATGGTACTTTTCAAAATTTTTCTAATACTTTCTAGTAGCTAATAATATTTTCCAACTTAATCCGAAGCAAACATGACCACACCATTTACCATTTTCCAATACTATTCTATCGAATGGTACTTTCCAAAAAAATTTTTTCCTATAGTCTTTATCACTTGGAGAATTAAGACAAAGTGCAATGGTACTTCATGACAACTGTCAAGCCTAATCCAAATTAAATATCACCACGCCATTTGCCATTTTCCAATACAACTCAGAAAAGTACCATCCTATCAAATGGTACTTTCCAAAACAATTTGTCCCATAATCTTTGTCACTTAAGGTATCAAAACAAAGTGCAATGGTACTTCTCAACACTTTTCAAACCTAATCCAAACCAAATACGTCCACGTCACTTACCAATTTCCAATGCAACTCGAAAAAGGACCATCTTAACGCATAGTACTTTCCAAAAAAATTTTTCCCATAGTCTTTGTCACTTAGAAAATTAAGACAAAGTGCAATGGTACCTCTCGACATCTGTCAACCCTAATCCACACCAAATAATATCCCTAAATTCACCATTTTCCAATACAACTCGAAAAAGGATCATCCCATCGAACGATACTTCTCGAAAAATTTTTTCCAACGACTCCTGCCAACCAGATAAATAAAATTCAGTAGCCGAAACCCTGGACAAGAGACTGGCCATGTCCTGCCTCACGCGACAAGCATTTCACTCGTGAAATGCGAACGACCGAACTACCAGCGAAACTGGTTCTCTTTCGCGAGATTTACGAGAACGGAACGTCACCATAATTCAGAATATCGCGCATTGGAAATAAAAGCGCGACGCGTTCGTCGCCGATCGCGCCAAAAATCGCGTCCATCGCACTTTTGGCAACGGTCCTCGTTTATCGGTCTTCGAATCGCGGTTCACGGGTCAGTGAGCGCGCCAAGAATGGCACAGGTCGGTACGTAACACGGTTCCTCTGTCATTCCCGTGTGTGCACAAGGAATTCGCGAGCTCGATCTCCGACAATTCGCGATCTCCGACGCTATAGACCGAAAGCCAGACGGTCCTCGATTTATAGGTCCTCGTAGAACTAGGGGGGCCATTATACTCTCGTTATTCCTAATTTCCAGACCGACCCCTAGAGGAACGATGTTATTACGGGAGATCGAGTGCTCGATAGGGGCTGGTCGTCAATTACAAGGCCATTCTCGTGGAACGGATTTTGTATCTGCAGGGTGAACAAGAGTCATTCGTTCTAGAGCCGAAGTCTAGACCTCTCTATTTGCCGGACGAACGCCTCGCTAATCCTCCGCGCAGATTATCTCTCGTTAAGATTGTGGGCTTTGGTAGAATATGGAGAATATCGAATTCTAACGTATACCTGGACACAGTGTATAGTATTTAGTATTACGAATGATAATAATATTTTTTAACACGTTAAATGCCACGCTAGTCTTACAGGGATTGCTCGTGGCGTCACGATGAATTTTCTATCATGCGATACATGCAATGTGGAAATATTATCTGCCACAGATAAGTCACCATTGAATTAATGATGGTAATAGTAAAAATTTCTAAATATTGACAATTGTTTTGTAGCGACCATCATTCTCACCCTCACCGCTAGGTACATTCCGACTTCGAGGATTTTCCTGCAAGTCCTCGGAAAAACTCCCAGTTCCTATGTATATAACTTCCCGACCGTCGATAGTAGCCCAGTGTTTAAGACAGGGCCTGCTAGGGTAGCCTTACTGATGAGTCCGCTAGCAGGCCCAGGACGAAACGCATCCCTTCCTTTTCCGTACGTCCCTTATAGCTACGCAACCTCTGAGGACACCTGCGACCAGCAGACGTCAAACGATGATGGGAGAGGACCCCCACAGTTTAAATTATATATGTTTCTGTCAATCTGGGCCTGTCGGTCACCGGGGACCCCATGGCATTCAACGTGTTAACCAGTTAGCTGTGTCGCCCCCTTTTGAGAGTGCGCACCTACATGTATCGCGAAAATCGAACGATGACGAGTATACTCGTCAAACACAGAGCAAGTATCGCTGTTAAAATATTGGATCGAAAAGATTGGTTTATTTTATAAAATTCCCAATTTTATTACTAATATTTATTCATTTTGTTAACATAAACATATATATATTAAACAAATTCTTGTTATTATTTTCCTTTTCTCTATTTCCATCATGGTGTCATTATGTACAGTATTTGCGAGATAAACCTCCGTTTTATCTTTCCACTTCATTAACATAATTTTATTTTGAACATGTGTGTGGGGATACCGTTCTTCAATAAGTGTGAAATATTCTACGTGTCGATTCACCACTCAAAGACAGTGAAAATGGTTTAAAAATATAAATTTTGGTATATTCTATGTACTCGTGTATAGTATTTAGAAGTTTATATGAATAAACGTGTTTCTAAATGCGATTATTTAGAATGCACTTTATAATATTAAATTTGATGGGGTATGACAGAAAAGGAAGAGAAAAATATATAAGATAGTGTTTGTATATGGGTATACATATGTGAAGGTCCTCTACTATGGTTTGCTGAGGACTATTGGTAGGCAGGTATCATAAATCATGAAGGAAGGGATGAGTTTCGTCCTGGGCCTGCTTGTGGACCCAGTAAGGCTACCTAGCAGGCCGTGTCATAGACTAGGATACTATTGGAAAGTTTGGAAATTCTATATATAGGAAACAAAGACTTGCGAGAAAATCCTCGAACCTCCTTAAACCTAGAATCCATCTGGTGACGAGAGTGAAAATTATACTGTCACACGTATCTAACAAAAATGAAAATTAGAAAAATTTTTTATTTTCTAGTAATATCTACATACTCTCGTACAAAATTCTTGCCAAAATTCTTTCTTATTTGGCTATTGAAAATGCCACTTCCAATTCCAAGAAAACCACAGAGTAAAACTCGATATTGACAGCAAACTTGTATATCGTCAATAGGTCGTCCGCAATTGGCGACGGTTAATGACGAACCAAATCTCTTGAGGAACTTGTGTTTTTAGTGGACTGTATATTTTGTAATTGTTCCAGTTAACTCTTCTGAACTCTTCGAATGTTATTTGCTGACTCACTGATACTCCTAACTAACTTGTGCGATGCACGATCTTTCGGAGCCCGTGGTTTCCAAAGGGAAATCGGTTTTCCCATTGGTGGTTGACAGGACCGAGGGTGGGCCCTCGGTCCGCGAATCAGATGCCCCCAAAGAAGGGAGGACCGTCTTCCGCGACCAGGTCTGCCGGTGGAGGAAGCCTCTCCCTCAAAGGGGGTTGCTGGTGGGCCACCCGCACATTCGTGATCCTTCCTGAAGGACCCGTTACTTTATGGCTCCGAAAGTCGCGACATCGCACATGGCCTGGTCCCTTTCTTTGCAGGCCTATTGTCAGCCAAATCCTAAGTGCTGTTGCCTGCTTTCTAACATTAATGGCTAAAGAATGCCTCGTGTCCGGTGACCCGAGGGAAATAAAGAATTGTTTGAAAATGCATTGAAAATGAAGATAGAAAGGACACGGAACTTGAACTAAAACAGCAATTAGAATCTGGCTGCCAGAAGACCCTAACGATCTTCTGGGCCTATTATAAACAAAGGGCCGAATGAAATACCGGGACGACATTCCAAGGCTTAACAAAACTGATATAATAAATCTCGATGAAAGTCGACAATAATTTTAACAAAGATTGATCCTATATTTCTAATAACTCCAAAACCGAACAAACTAATACCAGTAAATTTTATTCTGGTAGTTTTAACGTTAAAGGAACGGTTGTACGTTTATGTAAAATTCTGCCAAGTATTTTAAGAATTTTTGGGCGAGCCTCAAATTGACTCGGCCAGATGGGTATCGCTTTTCGCCTGTTTCCGTTCGAATGAATGACAGGGGAAATGTAGGTGGGGTGAAAAAGGGAATATCCGAGGGAAAAACGCGAAATTTCGTAGTCGTTACTGTTTGATTAGTTCCATTCACGGACGACGGAGTATCATCCTCTTCGGCGGAGAAATGTCGGCTCGCGCTACTGGTCTGACTACTCGCGTACTCTACTGCGAGCCTCTAACGAGCAACGCCCTTATTTGTAATTAACAGGACAGCCTTGGACGCGTTTCGTATTCGCCTTCCTTCCAGTTCTCCCGTTCTCCTGTCACATTTTCCTCTCGCGATCATTTGTTTCGCTTTCAATGACAATTCCGGCCAGACAATCCGCGGAAACCGAGTGTTTTCTGAGCAAGACTCCGGATATTTGCGATTCGTGGATAGCTGAAATTTATGTCACTTGTATAATTAAACGTTTCAGCGCTAATTATAGTTTGCGGTAATATATTCGATATTAATTGACAGCTGGTTGACAGGTATTTCGTAGCTACATTTATATTTATAGGAGAAAATTATATTTTCATACTGATCAATAGGTATGATTGTAAGATACATAGAAATACATTTGTACGTTTTAACATGTTGACTGTCACGGTGATACTAATTTCTTTAATTTATCGTGTCCGTTTCGGTTCAATCATTTTTTGAAAATTTGACAGACGTAAGTGAATAGGAAACATTAATAATTCATGCAACGTTTGTGTACCGATATCTTGTGACAATTCATTTTGTGGCAATCGATGCGTTAATATTGAAAAATATAAGGAATAAAAATTAATAAATTAATAAATTAATTAATATTCTGCCAAAGCAAATATAATCGTGATTAAAGTGACACAGTGAAAATAAATAAATATATTACATAATCACATTTTTGGCCGAGTCAGTGTCAACATTGGTTCTACCAAATGCAGCTGCACACCTTTGTTATGCAACTATAAAAACAAAAACAATGAAGAAACACCGAGTGGAATGAATATTACAATAAAACAACAAATCAATAACTTAGGTTGTGGATAAAAATGGACACCAATATCTTCTACGTTTTTTAACAGTTAATACATTAATATATTAGAATAAAAAATTGATTGACACTTTCTAGAAAATTCATTTCTCTCTCTCTCACTTTTATTAACCCATAATACCCATGTTTCATCTTTGACGATTCCCACATAACTGTTTTATTATGGCACATTCTTCTAAACATTTTTTTAAACATCATTCACACTATCATATATATATATATATATATATCATCGCAGATAAGTTTCACTTATTCAACCTCATTCGCATTCACACGTATAAAACCAACACTCACATATGTTAAATTAATTCCAACATAGGTTAGAATTAAAATATGCCTAAATGGCAAAATCATTAACCTCCTGATAGAAGATTCCAACACCTCTTATATCGCTTCTCAAAATCCCTTTCTTCTTTCATCTTCTCGTCTACTGACCATTTATTTCATCGTGACAGAATTACTGCCAATTTTAATACGGTGAATAGAATTCAACAAAAGCAGCAGCACACGTGCAACTGTGCATCGACAAACCTAAAGATCTATAAATCTGTCACTGGTCCGGTTCTGTCAGCGTGAACGCTATCGCAAAACTCTGAAGACGAAGAGGAATCTCGAGCCAGGGAACGGAAAACAAATGAGTAACCGGGTATTATTTACATGGTCGATACGCCGGCGAAACTTATTCTTGGCAATCGTCGCGGTCCTAAAGTTAACGTACGTCTTAACGACGTGCTGGCTGTACGACAAAAACTATGAATACTTCAAGGTGGCCGTGACGAGGAGACCGCCTCGCGGCAGAAAATCGGTGGAATCAGCCGTCGATCCCGCAATGTCACGGCGATCGATGGCCAACCTTGATCCACAGGCTTATCGAAACGAAACGACTTCGTTAATCTTCTTAATGGCGGCTGCTCCACATTTTCCAACGGAACGATTCTTCTCGACCATTTCGTTTTCAGCAATTGAAATGAGGAGGTGGGTCTTCTTGACCAGCCCTGCGCCTCTGCTCCAGACGTATATCTCGGATATAAAGTTACCCTCCTTACGGCCACCCTCCGCGACTTCTGCCATTGTTAGGCAGCGAGTGGATTTGCAACCAATAATATTTCCATCGCTCAAGTAGCCATTAAGGGAGGGATCTTCTTGGTCGCAAGCTTCATCGTCCATCTCCATTAAGAGCTATCATCATCACGAGGTGCATGAGGATGCTAACCGAACCGGAAACGCGAATTTAGGCGAATTAGCGAGTTCAAAATTTGTTTCTCTATGGGATCTTTTATTTCTGGAATTATCGAGGATATTCAGCTTCTTTTGGTAAGGCTAATGTTAATTTTTGTTCAAAAAGGAATTATTTTTATTTATTTATTTATTATTGATTTCACTATTTTATTATTTTATTTTATTATTTATTCAGTAAAGATAATGCTGATTTTTATTTAAAAAGGAATTATTTTTATTTATTTATTTATTATTTAGTTGCTCAAAAAGTAATTATACAGGGGTGTTCCATCTAAACTAGGCCACCAAAAAGTCCTATGATTATAACGACATAAAAAATATTTGAACTGGAAACTCATGTTTAGCGAATTAGCGAGTTCGAAATTTGTTTCTCTGTGGGATCTTGAATTATCGAGGATATTCAGCTTCTTTTGGTAAAGATGATGTTAATTTTTGTTCAAGAATGAATTATTCTTATTTATTTATTATTTATTTTACTATTTTATTATTTTATTATATTATTTATTTAGTAAAGCTAATGCTGATTTTTGTTCAAAAAGGAATTATTTTTATTTATCCATTTGTTATTTATTATTTATTTTATTATTTTATTTTATTATTTATTTGTTCAAAAAGTAATTGTACAAAGGTGTCCCACCTGAACCAGATCACCAAAAAATCCTGCAATTATAACGACACAACAAATATTTTAACCAGAAACGCGAGTTTAGGCGAATTAGCGAGTTCAAAATTTGTTTCCCTGTGAGATCTTTTATTTCTGGAATTATCGAGGATATTCAGCTTGTTTTGGTAAAGCTAATGTTAATTTTTGTTCAAAAAGGAATTATTCTGATTTATTTATTTATTATTGATTTCACTATTTTATTATTTTATCATTTATTTAGTAAAGCTAATGCTGATTTTTATTTAAGAAGGAATTATTCTTATTTATTTATTATTTATTTTACTATTTTATTATTTTATTTTATTATTTATTTAATAAAGCTAATGCTGATTTTTGTTTAAAAAAGAATTATTTTTATTCATTATTTATTTTATTATTTTATTATATTATTTATTTAGTAAAGCTAATGCTGATTTTTGTTCAAAAAGGAATTATTTTTATTTATCCATTTGTTATTTATTATTTATTTTATTATTTTATTTTATTATTTATTTGTTCAAAAAGTAATTGTACAAAGGTGTCCCACCTGAACCAGATCACCAAAAAATCCTGCAATTATAACGACACAACAAATATTTTAACCAGAAACGCGAGTTTAGGCGAATTAGCGAGTTCAAAATTTGTTTCCCTGTGAGATCTTTTATTTCTGGAATTATCGAGGATATTCAGCTTGTTTTGGTAAAACTAATGCTAATTTTCGTTCAAAAAGCAACGTAATTATACAGGAGTGTCCCATCTAAGCCAGGTCACCAAAAAATCCTACAATTAGAATGATATAAAAAATTATAAAAATATTATAAAAATTGTATAAAAATTATGGGGGTCCTCCCCCACTATTGTTTTAATCAGCTGGTCGTAGGTGTCCTCAATATGGCGGCGGTGCTAGAAGGGACTAAAAAAGGAAGGAACGTGTTTCGTTCTGGGCCTGCTAGTGGTCTCATCAATAAGGCTACTCTAGCATCCCTTACTGGGATACTATTGGAAGGTCAGGAAGCTATATATATATACAGGAATTGGAGGATTTTCCAGGAACTTGCGAGAAAGTCCTCGAACTCAGAATCTCTGTAGTGGCGAGGATGAGAATGAGAATCGCTACGAGTCTTTAGAGTTGTTAAGAGTTGTTAGTTGCAGTCTCTAAGAGTTAGTTAGAGTCGAGGTTAAGTCAGATCCAGTCCCTAGTCTGTGAAAATTTAGAGCCGAATTATGTTTGACTCTACATTATTCACTATACAAAAAGTGCATGACAATCAATGTATTAAGCTAGTTGCACGTCGAACTAAAAATATCCAACAACTCGGTGTATCATAAATAAAAGAATACTTTATACACTGTAGCTTGGTGTGCCCGAAATATCTCGCACAAGAAGGGTTGAATAGCTCTACAATGGCGACTACGTAGCGTACCGTACACAAGTTCCCGTAATCTGGTGGCGGTCGACATTCTACCAAGGCATTCACGCGAAAATAGAACAGGGGGCATTAAACTTGAACCCCGAGGTTCAAGTACGAAGTTTATCGTTTCGCTGATTTCGTCACGTAAGCTCTTTTTACCGAGGTACGTTCGATCCGATCTCGTGTTTCCTTTTCCCCCCTTTTGCCCCTCCTTTCTCCTCTAATCGTTACTCATACCCCGCGATACCCCTGTATCAGCGCTATTTTAACTCTCGTTATCACCCTCTGCTCTTTCGTAATCTTCCCGAGTGATCTTCCGCTGGTCAAGCTACGCAATGTCACAATAATCCAAGATGCGAATTTCTTTCGCAATTTTCCCAAACAGGTTCCCTATCTTTCCACTCTTTCGTCAGCTAAGATGTACATAAGCACATAAGCCGGTCGACTTATCTCTCCATGAATTATTTAACCACCAACGCGAAGCTCTCTCTGCACGAGCGAAGGCCAGGCCATACGTGATCGCCGATAGAGTCCACTGTCACGAATGTGCCATCAAGTTCAAGTATTCATTGGCTTCCCTCGATACACGCAACATTCGAACGCTTCGCATTCCCGTTCACGCAATACAAACAGGTGTTACACCGACGTGGCATCGACCAAAGTTCTTCGACAGTTGGTCTGAACCAGTTCACGGACATGTCCCGGACGAATACGCGTCACGAGTGTCGCCATCTGGCGCGAAGGATGATCGTTAAAGCGACTTTCGGGTGGATTTTTAGCAGAGTTGGAAAAACGAGTCGTGGCGTACTAACTGGGGGAAAATAGAGAGGCTGAAAGTGATAATACCGTGGAAGAAGAATCGGGTAATGCTCCCTCTGTCAGAGAAAGACGAGCAGGCTGGCATTAGGTTTTTACGTCAGCGCAGAGCCACTAGTCTTCTGGTGGAAAATGATATAGAAGAGGATTCGATGGAGATGCTCGAATTATTTTACAGTATCCCGGAGATATTGGATAACGACAGGTATTTGCAAACCCCTGTCAAGCGATCAATGCTACGTCGGCGGGGGTCTAAGAAGCTCATAGGAAGGAATATTTCGATTTGGTGCTATAAAAGCACCTGGGAAAGGTACCTCGGAAGGCTTTTGTCAGGAAAATTTTTTCAAATTGTACAGTCAACCCATCCATAACCTGATTAACTCGGAATATGCTATATTAAAGACATACGAAACGTAATTTTATGCTAATAGAAATCAGGGGAATACTAGAGTTAACTCTTCACGGCACAGGATTTTTGATAATAAAGTGCAGCTCTTGCGATATTTTGGGGTGGGACTAAAAATGTCCCAGCATGCATTATTACGGTGCATCAAAAAGGTGGGACACTTTTGTGGTAATGGTTACATAGATTTTTAAATATGTTGATATAATAAAAGAGCCATGTATGTAAGAAAGGGATGAATGGAGCAAGTATGCATGGGATGGCAATATCTAATGAATTCAGGTTATTGTGATAAACGAGTATGCGTGTAATGATTGAGGTGTTGTGTGAATTGTACATGTTAATGTAATGCATGAAAGAAAAAAGAAAAAAAAGGGAGTGATTTGGCATAGGTCAGTTCCAATTGAGTTTTAATAGTGAGAAGAATATGATTATATTTAAGAATATTATATGAAGAATATTAATTATATTTAAACTTAATATTTGTATTTGATAATCTCGGTAATTAAATAAAGAGTTGTTTTTATTATTATTAAAATTTCATCCATCAACTTTTAACAACTTTTATTCCCAGCGTGCCCCAAAGAGTTAAGGAATGACGTAGTCATTTGGAAATTTCTGTATATTCTTTACCTTCCATTCGAAGATTTGATGCTGAAGTTGAATAACTTGTATAAAGAGGTTTCAATTCAATTTGGAGTTCAGTCTGTGAACTATACCGCGTAGATTTACAAGGCAATGCACTTAGAATTCTTCTCACGAAGCCCTGTATCGCGAAGTCCATAATGAGAAATTTCAAAGAAGTATGGTTTTATATCGCAAAATTTGCGCAACTTGGATATCGCAAGTTCTGAGAATACTTCGCGCCATCTTTGGCTATTAATCATCTTTAGTCCGTGCAGTTCTTGTAGAAAAACGAACATTATTCTTCGGTAGAAAAATCTACCTCCCATAAGGAGCGTGAAAAAGTGCCTTTGTCGTGATGAAGGAGTTGAAGAGGTAAAAATTAAAATATCGGAGATAAGAATGCAGGAAGTATATTTTATATCGTGACCAAGAGGATTAATTATGTCTCTAAGTAGCCGACGATGAGGCCAACATCACGAGTGACTCGTTTATTTTGTTAAACGCCATTTCCCATTTACCAATATTTGTTGTTTTCAAACGAATATCCTTAATTTCCCAAAATATTTATTACTCGCTAACGAATATCCTTAATTTCCCAATATTTATTTATTTCAAATGAATATCCTTAATTTCCCAATATTTATTTATTTCAAACGAATATCTTTAATTTTTCAATATTTATTCCTTTCGAGAGAATATCCTTAATTTCCCAAAATATTTATTCCTCTCAAAAGAATATCCTTAATTTTCCGAAATATAAATATTTATTCCCCTCAAACGAATATCCTTAATTTCCCAATATTTATTCTTCTCAAATAAATACGCTTAATTTCCCAATATTTATTGCATTCAAAAGAATATCCTTAATTTCCCATTATTTATTCTTCTCAAACGAACTATCCTTAATTTACCAATATTTACTCTTCTCAAACGAACTATTCTCAATTTCCCATTATTTATTCCTCTCAAAAGAATATCCTTAATTTCTCAAAATATTTATTCCTCTCAAACGAATATCCTTAATTTCAAAAAATACTTATTCCTCTCAAAAGAATATACTTAATTTCCCAATATTTATTCCTCTCAAACGAATATCTTTAATTTCCCAATATCTATTCCTCTCAGAAAAATATCCTTAATTTCCCAAAATACAAATATTTATTCTTCTCAAAAGAACATCCTTAATTTCCCCCAAAAAACTTATTCCTCTTAAACAAATATCCATAATTTCTCAAAATATTTATTCCTCTCAAACGAATATCCTTAATTTCAAAAAATACTTATTCCTCTCAAAAGAATATACTTAATTTCCCAATATTTATTCCTCTCAAACGAATGTCCTTAATTTCCCAATATCTATTCCTCTCAGAAAAATATCCTTAATTTCCCAAAATATAAATATTTATTCTTCTCAAAAGAACATCTTTAATTTCCCCCAAAAAACTTATTCCTCTTAAACAAATATCCTTAATTTCCCAAAATATTTATTCCTCTCAACCGAATATCCTTAATTTTCCAATAGTTCTTTCTTTCAAACGAACATCCTCAAATTTCCAAAGCAGTATATTTCCAGCCACTGGGAGAATAAAAAATTTAGCATCGGTTATTCTTCTTACCTATTCGATAGTTCGAGCTTTAAATTTTTTAGCCCTAAATAGAAAGCGGATTCTTCGGAACCTATCGAATATTCTTTCTCCACTATCGATTAACCATTTCGCAGCTTATAAATAATTCAGCCACCATATTCCGCAACGCTTCCGCCATTCTAGACTCCTAAACGTCAAATTAGATCCAGCTAACTATCACATGCACCAGGTTCACCGATACGCCATGATAAAGCGTCCAGCATCCGAGAACTCGCCTAACCTGCAACCGGAAACGCGTCCTCCAGAAACAGCGAGCGTCAGCATCAAACGAGGGTGGCACAAAAGATAGCCGAGCTAACCCGAACGGAAAATTCGATTTGTTTTCTCGAGACTAGAGCCAGTACATAGGTAACAGCGAATCGATATCATGGCGAACCGCGAAACAAGCCTCGATCGATTCCCGAAACACTCGGCGAGGAAAAATGAGGGAAAATGCAACGAGAATGCCTCCACCTGCGTACTTTATCCGCATTCCACTGGCACGTATGACCTTCGTGAGCTATTTTCAGGCCTGACTACGTCTGACCCAGACCCCAACGCACTCGTGTCCGCTTTCGCAATTTCTTTTCATCCTTTCTCCACCAGAGGGATTGTTCTTTCTCTCACAGAGGGTCGCATGGGAGGAAAACAATCGGTTGTTTGTCGAAACACGTAAAGTTTCCCAAATGTTTCTGTTTGTCGACCCTTTCGTCCGTCACTGATCTTGTTTTCGTTCCTTTTTGTCCGGATAGTAGTTGGATCCTGGGGTTCCCTGTGTTTCGTTTCATTTTGATGAATGGGGTATAGCTGGAGGTCGCGAGATTTCGTGAAATCCTGATTCTGGGTCTGACCAAGTCGTGTGTTTAATAAAATTTTTAATTATGGTTGAAAATCTGTCGAGCTAGGTCCCTTCGAGCTAGTTTGGATCATTGGAGCCTAGGTTTACCGATATTTCGTCCGATTTCTATGAATGGACTGTAGCAGGAGGTTGCGAGAATTCGTGAGATCCTAATTCTGGGTCTGACTAAGTTGTGTGTTTAATGAAATTTTTAATTATGACTGAGAATCTGTCGTGCTAGGTTCTTTCGTGCTAATTTCGATGTTTGGAGCCTAGGTTTGCCAACGTTCCGTTTGATTTCGAAGGATAGTCACTGACACGAGATTGTCGACTCATCATCCGATGTGTTTTCTCAAACAACATGTTTAATTATCGACTTTGATTACTGAAAATTGTCAACTATGACAAGACATCGTGAAAAGTCCCTTTGGACTCGTTTCAATCACTAAATCCCAGGTCTCCAGATGTCTCATCCAATTTGAACAAACAGTCAGTAACCGAAGATCGTGAAATCCTAATCTAAAACCATTTCTTCAACGAAATTTTCAATTGTCTAGGATCACCAAGTAAGAGAATGCATCCTAGTCTGTTTCTTTGAGCTCGTTTCAATAATTAAATCCTAAATTTGCAAACAACTCATGCAATTTGAACCAAGAGCGAGCAATTCAACTGCTTTCGAGTCGTTTATCAAAAAATTTTTTAATTACAAGCAAGATTGCTGGTTTTGCAAGGGAAGATTAGGGATAAGGTGTACCCTGGAAATTATTAGGAGTCTGCTGTTGTTTAACCTAGGAGAGAAAGCAGAGCCTCGTAGGACGGAATAATTGCACGTCCCCTGAACTCCGTAAATACAATGCAGCTCCACTAGATAAACTTGCATCGTGGCGAGAAACACTCTCGATTCGCACACGTTGACAATGAGACACGGATGGACCATTGTCTGAGAGGCTCGATAAAAATCACGGTCATTGTTCAAAGATTACACGTGGCAAATAACGTATACGTGCGATTCGAACGATACAGCGAGGCCGGGTGTTGCTGTGTCTAGCAATGGCACTGACTGATGCCAAAATGGCACCAGCGACGTCGAACACGATCGGATGTCATTTATAACTAACGTCAGGTGTTTAACTTCGAGTAGCGAAATAGAAAAAATTGTTGACTGATTTCCAATCTCGATTTAGTTCATTAACTACCGTTTAGTAGCAATTTATTATAGTTAAATCGAGTTTCGCAATTTGGGCGTTTGGAATAATATTCATTTCTAGTGAACCCTGACCGAAGGAAGAATCTTTTCTTTATCTCTCGAAAATATCTTAACGCTTTGTATGCAGCAGCCACTCCCAGTAATTTTGCCCATGTGGTGGATAAATCTCACCTTTTGCGCCAGTGGAATATGAATCAGTTGAATATTTCAAGGATATTATTAATTTAAAAATTTAATTTTTTAAATTCCAGATTGCCATAGTTGCTGCTAAACGAATAATTGATGCGAGTACGTTTTGTCGTTTTAAAAAATTATTTGCTCTTATAATTATTGCTCTAATAATTTTAATCGATATTTGAGAGATCATCTGAAAAATCACGACCATGACAGTTTGCAAGAATAATTTGCAAAAATTCAATTCCATAAATAGGAAATTGGTAGAATAATTGCTAAACAAGTAATAGATACTAGTACGATTTTTCATCCCAAAACATCCTTATTTTTTAAATAATATTGGTCGATATTTGAAAAACTATCTGAAAAATCACGACCATGACAGTTTGCAAGAATAATTTGCAAAAATTCAATTCCATAAATAGGAAATTGGTAGAATAATTGCTAAACGAATAATAGATACTAGTACGATTTTTGATCCCAAAAATGTCCTTATTTTTCAAATAATTGTGGTCAATATTTGAAAAACCATCTGAAAAGTCACGACCATGACAGTTTGCAAGAATAATTTGCAAAAATTCAATTCCATAAATAGGAAATTGGTAGAATAATTTCTAAACGAATAATAGATGCAAGTACGATCACGCATTTCCAAACACGTACATATTTTTCCAATAATTTTAGTCGATATTCGGAAAATCATTTGAAAAATATTCGTGAAAGCAACTTCCCAGCGATTGTGTTACTTCCATCGCTACCCAAACCCGCAAACCCGTTTTCAAAATGGCTAAAATGACACGAAAAAAATACTAAAACGTAACTTTCTAAAACGTGGTAGAATTTAATCTTCCAAGGCTGTCGAACCCAACCGAGACTGGAGTCTACCGCTCCCTAGACCTATGCAGAACAGTGATCACAGTCTCCCGCCTACAAAGTGTTAAGTCGCTGTTCCGGAAGTCGGAACATTTGTACTTTTGCACTCGACTGATTTTACGACCTCGCTATATCTTTCGTACCAACTGTACCACGACTTTTCCACGATGAAACGGCGGACGTGTGTCGTGCAGGCAGGCCTTTCCTCCGTTCCTCCTCATCGATCCCAGATCGTGAGTTATAACGGCGAGTCACTACCTCCGACGCGAAACGAAGATGCACGTCGGGAGGACACCGGTATGGATTCGTGGCTCGAAATCGCGAACGAATTTCCCGCTTTGGGGAATTTCGCGAACGAAGGCTCCGTATAATATCGCAATCTTCGAATATCCCAAGTTCCCAACGCATAAATTCGAAGCCACGAAGACCCGGCCAAGAATGCAACGCGGGGGTGTAAAATTCGTGGGGAGAGCGAAACCGACCTCGACTACCTCGTTATGGTTTTCTGCTGGGTTCAACAAGTAGTCATAAAACCGGGAGATAGCTTGACAGAACTGGTGCTTCGGGCTAGAATTCCAAATTTATCGTCTGCCTGAAATTCGGCAACCGGATGACTTCCGGTTGCGAAGACCACTCCACCCGCAACGTTCCTTGCGTCTGCCATTTTAATTAAAGTGCCCGATATTCTCGCGATAGAATTGAAAGAGGATCGTGGAAATAAAGTCTCCTAAATTTATACGTAGAACTGTTAAATATGCATTTAACCACTTGCGCTGGAAAGACGTGTCACGCACGTCGTAGTGCTTTTGTCACAGAATCGCCAACGACGTGGTATACGCCATTGCCATTTTAATTAAAGTGCTCGATATTTTCGCGATAGAATTGAAAGAGGATCGTGGAAATAAAGTCTCCTAAATTTATACGTAGAACTGGTAAATATGCATTTTAACTATTTGCGCTGGAAAAACGTGTCACGCACGTCGTAGTGCTTTTGTCACAGAATCGCCAACGACGTGGTATACGCCATTGCCATTTTAATTAAAGTGCTCGATATTTTCGCGATAGAATGGAAAGAGGATCGTGGAAATAAAGTCTCCTAAATTTATACGTAGAACTGGTAAATATGCATTTTAACTATTTGCGCTGGAAAAACGTGTCACGCACGTCGTAGTGCTTTTGTCACAGAATCGCCAACGACGTGGTATACGCCATTGCCATTTTAATTAAAGTGCTCGATATTTTCGCGATAGAATGGAAAGAGGATCGTGGAAATAAAGTCTCCTAAATTTATACGTAGAACTGGTAAATATGCATTTAACCACTTGCGCTGGAAAGACGTGTCACGCACGTCGTAGTGCTTTTGTCACAGAATCGCCAACGACGTGGTATACGCCATTGCCATTTTAATTAAAGTGCTCGATATTTTCGCGATAGAATTGAAAGAGGATCGTGGAAATAAAGTCTCCTAAATTTATACGTAGAACTGGTAAATATGCATTTTAACTATTTGCGCTGGAAAAACGTGTCACGCACGTCGTAGTGCTTTTGTCACAGAATCGCCAACGACGTGGTACACACGTTGTTAGGCAATTGTTACAAAAACCGTTCTGACACACGCGTCTGTGAATTGCTTGCAACTGCAAGTGGTTAACGAATTTGCCCTAAACGCGTCTTTTTTTCCTGTTTTTTCACAAATTTTATTTGTGCCTCAATGAGAAATATAGATCAAGGGAGCTTGAAAAAGTTGCTAGTCTTTTGACAGAAAACATAAAATTGTTAAAAACTGCCTATGATTTTTGAACATGTTGAAGAGGTCGAGATTCTAAACTTTGAAAATTGAACTACTTTTGCATACGACGTTTAAGAAGCATTTAATATTTGGGAAAAAAGAAATTTTATTTTAAAAATTCCTTTTTATTCTCTTCTTTAATAGCCAGGTCAAATGTGGCGATTTTTAATCGATTTAGAAATAAACAGAGACTGTGTTCATGTGTTCCTGTATTTAACAAGTTGATGATAGCAGACGTAGAACTGAGAACTGGATTTCTGATTTTAATAATTTACAATTGCCAAAAATTGATTAGTCTTCGTACCTAACCTTATTTCCATAGAACTATTGACAGTTAATCATCTAAACCACCTACAATCTCTTAAAAAAGCCTCAAAAAAGTTCATACCTCACAAAAATCTTCAAAGATCATAAAGACTCCCAAGAATGTCAATTTTGGTAAAATAATGGCATCGTATACTCCGAAATTATCCAATAATGTGTCAAAATACTTGCCCCCAAAAATCGCCATTTATTTCGCTCTTCGAGGATCGTAAAGAACTCTGTTTCACAGCACGGTAGGTGAGGAATATTATTTTTGGCAGCTTAACGCATAACACCGGTGCATTGTACGCGTGCGACAACAAGGTATACGTGGCCAGAGCCGTTAACCTCAATATCAATCAACTTCCCGTATCGGACCACCCATCCGCAATCGTATTTCACGTCGAGGCTACCCGGTGCCTATAATTTCGATCTATTTTCGCGCGATCGTTCATCGCGGAGGATTCACGCACGAAACTTGCATCGGTCGTTAAACCGGCGACTCCCGTCGATTTTTCCACCCTGCTTCCATTTATCAGCCTCGATCTACCTATTATCCGACTCATTGGACAGACGTGATGGAAAGGATTAATTAGAATAGGCCGCCGTCACGTGCCGGTACCCGTGGCCAGCACCGTGACCATTTCTTTTTTACACGGTTATTTATTTAACCAGCAAATCCAGCACCGATGTTGCGTGATATCCAGTGCCATTTTCTATGCCTTTCACCAGGAAAAGAACCCACTCGAGAGCAGGATACCAGCCTCGTGGCCTCGCTGGACAAATGGCACCTGCTAGGAAAATGGCCAGGTTTATCGATGCTTGCGAGACAGAGGGAGCAGAAATTCCTGCTCAGACCCCGAATTTAAAAAGGTAGCTGCAACCGTCAGGATGCAAACTCGAAGAGGAATTTCGATGACAGCTGGTAGGAGAGAGATCCTAGGTAAGGCACCCTATTTCGGAGACCTCGGCTTTTAATCCCAATTTATAGATCCTTTGTGACGGTGTCGAATATTTCGTCTCGTTGACAGAATCTATTACGCGTAGCTGTAGGTGATGACAGACTAACGGATTTGGTCTGAGGATGAAGATCGGTGGAACCGAATTTGGTTCCAAAGTATATTTAACATCGTTGGTGGATATGGATGTGTAAATGTAAAGTCTTGTTTTAGAGAGGAGGACTGATAAGCAAGTTTGATACGAAATATTTCATTTTATTGACAGCGTCTGCGACTTATAGCTGTTGATGATAGACTGACAGATTCGGACTGGGATTTTGAAGATTGTGAACCGAAGGTTGGTACACAGTTGGTGGATACAGACATCATTTGAAAAGTAATAGTCCCTTTATCGAAGATCAGGGATGAAAATATAAAGTCACTATGTTCTTCATAGTGAAGGGTTGACAACTAGCTTTTATTTATTTCCATAGCTTCCCATTTGGTATTAGCATTAATAATATGAATTGTCATCATGATAGAAAATAGTAATAAGAATAGTGAAAACACTGTCTTTATTTCCAAGATATTTTATTGTAACTCCTATAAACTGTCAAGCAGAATCCAACAATCAGAAGATTGGCTAAAACTGACTCACCGAATCATAATCTAGCATACTTGGACTCCATTTTTCCTTGCAATATCTTTACGTATACACTCGACAAAGATTAGTATTACGAAACACTTCTAATCTAGAGACTAATAATCAACGATAAAAGTTGACAGAGGTTAGGACCTGTCATTAAGCTATCTTCCTATTTATCGTTCCTCTCGCTACCAAAAATCATTATCACTATAATAATAGTAACAGAGACGTGACGACACCTTTGTATCCCCTGTAAATCAACGGGAACTCAGAAATTAGAGAAAAATGGCCGCCTCCTCGCGTAATCTTCGACTACCAGCGGTTCCTCTGTTCGAGATCGAGGTTCCACTTCGCAGATTTAATCAGAATCGTATAAAATCGCATGCAAGGCTCGGGGATTCGCGCAGAGGCAATCTGCTTGTGGAAATAACGCGTCTATCGAGGCATGTCACGAAAACGTGGCCGACTGACAGCGTCGGGGCGCTAGGGCACTAGCTAGACACCTAGTCGACTGCACCGGAATCGATTGCACACCTTGATGCACCGTGCAAATTTCTTTTTCTCTCCCTGTTCGAGCCGCGTGTAATCCTCGTCGCGATAACCTTGACTTCCTTACGTTCCAAGCTCGCGCTTAGATTGCGAGCTAATTCGCTGCTCCTCCGGGGGCCTGGCCTCGCGTTCTTACAACTGCAATTATTTACCTTCCTACCTTCTTGCCTCTTTCAGCGAGAAAAAGATCGAAGGACGTGGGCAGATTTTTCTATCGAGGATTACTCCATGCATCGTTAGCGTTAATTGCACGAGTGTGGAATGATCGTCGACGAGAAAATGGTAATTCTTCTTCTTATCGCGATCAGATCTTGCATTCTTTTAATGTTCAGCATGTTTCCGCAGCGGAAGTTTTTATTTTAGAAAGAACGCAATAACGCTTTTTATATTAAATGGTAATTTTTTGAGAAAAATCTTCGACTCTTTCAGCCTTAACTCTTTGAACTCGAGAGAGGTGACGCTCAGTCGCCATTTAATCAGATTCTAAAGATCGTTATTAATTAATATCTGGAAGTTAAAATTGCCCAACGACGAGTGGAATATCGAGGTAAAATAATTTACGTCTCACAATTAATTTGCACTTCTTATTTACCGTTTTGAAAATATCGACCTTATGACAAGAAGTCTTTGAATTACTATGCTTCTGCAACGAAAAGATCGCCGAGTGCAGAGGGTTAAGTGTGTTTTAGAATAGAGTTGATTTTTTAAAAGGAAATAACATGGGTTGGGTGATAGATTCTTGGTTCTTTGCTTGGGCTAATTTTTGGGACAATAGGTATTATAGTATGGGTGTTGATTAATTGATTTTCGATATAAAATGGTACTTTTCTTCTCTCATCTTCTCTCATCTCATCTGTTATGTTAGAAGTGATCGGTTTTCTTCTTTGGCGATAAATCTTCGAATCTGTAATGGTATGTAATTTTTCAATAAAGTGGATTTTCGTAATGTAAATATAACATGGACGTTATCTAACTTTCAATATGAAACGGTAGTTTTCTTCTTTGCGGGAGATCCCATCGTTCATATTAGATTAAATCTTCGTCTTATATATCCATTTTTAAACGCGAAGAATGTTTCTTCGGCAAAGTCGACTTGTCTAAAGAAAGAATATAACGCTATAAAATATCAACTGATCAATTTTTAATATAAAATGGTACTCTTCTTCTTTCACAATTAAATCTTCGTACTCTGCCATCAAAAATATTTTTTAACTCAATTAATTCGAAAAAATTAATATATATATATATATATATATATATAAGTATCCTTCTTTTTCGCAATTAAATGACTTTTCTAACCCTACAAATGAGTCTCCATCCTTCGAATTAACAAAGAAAATGCAAAATCTGTTAGAGAATCTACTGAAATTATCAATCGAGAAAAAATCGAATTAAAAAATTATTTTTTAACTCAATCCATTCTTACAAAAAGAAAATATATATATAAGTATCCTTTTCCACCCCTATTAAATTTTTTCTCCAACCCTTCAAAGAGGCCTTTAACCTTCGATTTGACAAAGAAAATCCCAAATCTATTACATAATCTATTGAAACTACCAATCTATAAAAAATTGAATTAAAATTTTATTTTTTAACTCAATCCATTCTTACAAAAAGAAAATATATATATAAGTATCCTTTTCCACCCCTATTAAATTTTTTCTCCAACCCTTCAAAGAGGCCTTTAACCTTCGATTTGACAAAGAAAATCCCAAATCTATTACATAATCTATTGAAACTACCAATCTATAAAAAATTGAATTAAAATTTTATTTTTTAATTCAATCCATTCTTACAAAAAGAAAATATATATATAAGTATCTTTTTCCACCCCTATTAAATTTTTTTTCCAACCCTTCAAAGTGGCCTTTAACCTTCGATTTAATAAAGAAGATCCCAAATCTGTTACAAAATCTATCAAAACTACCAACCCAGGAAAAATCGAATTAAAAATCATTTTTTAACTCAATCCATTCTTACAGAAATGATATATATATATAATATTCTTTCCTACCCCTATTAAATTTCTTCTCCAATCCTTCAAAGGAGTCTCTAACCTTCGATTTGACAAAGATCCTAAATCTATTGAAACTAGCAATGAAGAAAAAGTGGAATTAAAGAAATATTTTTAGACTGAATCCATTTTAACTCTTACAAAAATATATATAATATATAAGTATCCTTTCCTACCCCTATTAAATTTCTTTTCCAGTTCTACAAATGTGTCTCTAATCTTCGATTTAACAAAGAAGATTCAAAATCAGTTAAAACATCTATCGAACCTGCCAATCGAGGAGGAACCGAATCTCCGGAATGCGATCTCGAGGATACAAATCCTCGCATTAACACGAAACCAGTCACCCCTTTCTAACGAGGTCATTTCGAATCTGCGAAATCCAATTTCCACCGGAACTCTAATACCGACGCTCGTTGTTTATGAAACGCGAAGAGGTTGAAATATCGGCTTAAACCATCCGGTCTTGAAGGCTGGCTCGTTAACGAAAACCCTCCCAAGCTTCTTTCCAAAAGCGAGTAAACACGATTTCCCACGGAAATCCCCAGATCTCGCGGTGTACTCCGCGTATGCTCGACTGATAACCGGATGATAAATTCTCTACCTCAACCACGAGTTTATCCTCGCGTGTTGCACGGAAGATCGATTCCGAAAACGCACGGTGATCATGGCGAATCGAATTTCCCGGTCCGGTTACCCGCCACGCATCGCGGCACCATTCGCGTTAATCTGGTTTACAGCTGGCAAACACGTGACACGCGATTCGGCGAATTCTTTAATCCGACCCGTGTTATAGTATACATGCACAATTAGCCAGGATCGATTATCGATAACTCGATTTTCATTTCGCGACCCTCTAGTCTGAGGATGGATCGAGGAGCCGGAAGTGGGAGAAGAGTCATTTAAATGATTGGGGATGCGATTCGAGGATATGAATAGGGGTTGAACAAGCAGCTGGGTCGAGGTGAGGAGAACAAATTTACTTATTCTCGTTCGAGTCTGATGTTTGTACAAGATTCAACGCAAATTTGTTTGCCTTGCACCCAAAAATCGTCCCCATTACTCGGTTACTCTCTATTGTCTTCAACCCCTCTATTGTGGATTTAACTCTAATCCTCTTTCCTGTAATCTTCTTGCTAACCCTTTGCACTCGAGAAGCACCCTTCAGTCGTCATTTGATAAAATTTCGAAGCTCGATATTAATTAATATATCAAATTTCAAATAATGTAACATTAAAATTGAAATTAAATAATTCCACGTGTCTTCAACCCCTCTATGGTGGATTTAACTCTAATCTTTCCTGTAATCTTCTTGCTAACCCTTTGCACTCGAGAAGCACCCTTCAGTCGTCATTTGATAAAATTTCGAAGCTCGATATTAATTAATATATCAAATTTCAAATAATGTAACATTAAAATTAAAATTAAATAATTCCACGTGTTAATTATTATACAATTTCTTATTTATTGCTCAAAAAATATCATTAGCCTTATAGCAGAAAATTTTGCAACTCGATTTTCGACTCGTTCTTTAGCCCAAAAAATCGTCGAGTGCAGAGGGTTAATAATTTTTCCCCTTTTGTTAAAATAAAATATTTTTATTTTATTCTTGTTTCAAATTAATCGTTCTTATTTTAGTTTTATTTTTAAAAGAAAATTATATGGGGATAATATAATTAACCCTTTGCACGCGAAGGTTTCTTTGCTGAAGGGAAATTTTCTGTCATAAAGCTGACTATATTTTTTCAAGTTGATGAAATGAAGAGAAATCGTGGAGAAATTAATATGTAAAAGTTTCATATTTCATTTCCATTCGGTATCGATTATTAATTTTTATAATTTCGCTAACTGGGAGTCGTTTGCCGAGTGCAAAGAGTAAAACTAGTCTCATCGATTCCCTGATTCCTATGCCACTTTTAGCCGCAGGAAAATATTTTAATGCGACGGATTTGAGAAGCAGGGCAACTCGTTAGATTCGAAGTTAGAAATTTTTTCAAAAATAGATGATAAATCTATGACTGTGTAATTAATATTAAAATGGCGAAATTTTCTGAAGCATCCAAAACGATGATAAAAATAATTACTGTATTTCAAAGCCGAACGCAAAATCGGCATTGACTGATAACATAAAATTGATTGTCGGCACTGGATTTCGAAACAGTTCGACTATAAAACGCAGAAAATGTGATACGTCGCATTTTAATTGCGACATATCCGATATACCGTGTTTTAAATGCAACATACCATGTATCACGTTTATTCAATCATCTGCATATGCACGTGAATGGTATTTATACACACATAGCACCCGGTTCAAACGATACGGCCCTGTCATTTTGACAAATCGATGATGATTGGAAACAACGTTCGTACATGCGTAGCTGTTAGATTTTCAATGTAGGTATGACATTGGTATGGTATGAAGGATGATGGGTAATGTATGGAGGGCTAGCCGAAAATGATTATTTGACAAATAATTAAGATTAAACAAAGATAATTACTTGATAAATAATTAAGGTTGATTTAATAAAATTATCGAATTGGTTAAATCGAATATCCTTTCATGGCGACAGATCACAGCCATCTTTGATACACGATGATCATACTCGCCTCTAATAACTAAGGGATCAAACAAACCCCCAAAGGTCCAATTGAAAATAATTATTTGCCAAATAATTAGGATTAAACAAAGATAATTACTTGGCAAATAATTAAGGTCGATTTAATAAAATTATTGAGTAGGTTATATCGAAGATCCTCTAATGCCGATTGATCACAGCCATCTTTGATACACGAAGATCACACTAAGGGATCAAACAAACATCCAAAGGGCCAATCGAAAATAATTATTTGGCAAATAATTAGGATTAAACAAAGATAATTACTTGGCAAATAATTAAGGTCGATTTAATAAAATTATTGAGTAGGTTATATCGATGATCCTCTAATGCCGATTGATCACAGCCATCTTTGATACACTAAAAGATCAAACAAACCCCTAAAGGGCCAATCGAAGATAATTATTTATCAAATAATTAGGATTAAACAACGACAATTACTTGGAAAATAAATAGAATCGATATAATAAAATTATCAAATTGATTAAGTCGAAGATCCTTTCATGGCGACCAATCACAGCCATATCTTTGGTACACCAAGCCTACTGTCGCCTCTAATAGCCAAGGGATGAAACAAACTCCAGAAAGGCCAATCGAAGATAATTATTTGGCAAATAATTAGAATCAAACAAAGCTAATTACTTGACAAATAATTATTATCGATTTAATAAAATTACTGATCACAGCCATCTTTGTTACCCTAAGACCACAATCGCCTCTAATAGCCAAGGGACCAAAGAAACACCTAAAGCCCCAATCAAAGATAATTATTTGACAAACAATTAAGGTTGATCTAATAAAATTATTAAATTAATCGGTTAAATCGAAGATCCTTACCACAGTAATCCTCGCAACACGAAGACCATAATTGCCTCTATCTAGTAACTAAAGAACCAAATGTCCAAAGGGTCAATAGCTGATAATTATTTGCCAAATAATTATTGTCAATAGAAGATAATTATTTACCAAATAATTCGGATCAATGAAAAACTTGTCAAATGATTATACTTTCGTTCCCAAATAATTACGTTTCGGAACACGAAGACCATAATTGCCTCTATCTAGTAACTAAAGGACCAAATCTCCAAAGGGTCAATAGCTGATAATTATTTGCCAAATAATTAGTATCAATAGAAGATAATTATTTGCCAAATAATTAGGGTCGATAAAAGATAATTATTTGACAAATAATTATAGTCAATAAAAAACAATTATTTGTCAAATAATTCAATTCAATGGAAAACTCGCCAAATGATTACTTTCGTTCCCAAATAATTCCTCAAACAGATCCTCCCGGCAAAAATCATTTTTTCCCAATTTCTCCCAACCCTCCACGTGTCCTCCATTGACAGAAAAGTTACGTTCGAACGATCCTTCCACTCCGTTTCACGGGTTTTCGAACGTTCGATAACACTCGCTCTTTCGGTTACGTTTCCAATCCGCGTTTACACGACGACGAATCATTGGACACGACGACGAGTTTCTATCGGCACCTCTGTCCTCGTTTAAATAGTTTTATCTGCGTTCGATAGTTCGGTGAAGCCGACGCGACAAATAGTTCGCTTACTTGGCGAACGCAATATCGGATGGTCCCCTCGCTGAACAGATAGTTTCCTTAATTAGACGGTTCGCGCGTTTCACCGATGTTTATCGAGCCAACGAAACACGACGGCCTTTTATGCCTGCCAAACGAACGCAATCGCAATCTCGTCGCGACTATCGTTCAGGTAAGCTGCCTGACAATTAGCGTTCCTCGCCATTGAGAGGTGATGGACGTTCGAGACTTCGATTTCGGCGGGATCGTTATCGAGAAGGAAAAGCAGTCGTGATTGAGCAGTATGGTGAAAGTGTCGAATGAAATTTCTTGATATTCGAAATTATCTTGTTTTTGGAATATATGAATTGTTTAAATCGAGGTAAATGTTATGTACATATGTATATAGGAAATGAAAAGATAATTTTGGAATTTAGAAGATAGTGGTTTTTAAATTGGAGACGACTAATATTCCAAATAGATATAATAATCCGAAGAAGAATTTCAATTTGAAAAATATCAAATAGCATTTCTTGGTACTTGAAATTATCTTTCTTTTGGAATATATGAATTGTTTAAATCGAGATATGTGTTATATACATATGTATATAGGAAATGAAGATAAGATAATTTTGGAATTTGGAAGATAGTGGTCATTAAATTGGAGAAGACTAAAATTTCAAATTGGTATAGTAATTCAAGGAAGAATTTCAATTTGAAAAATATCAAATAGCATTTCTTGATACTTGAAATTATTTTTCGCTTGGAATATATGAATTGTTTAAATCGAGATATGTGTTATATACATATGTATATAGGAAATGAAGATAAGATAATTTTGGAATTTGGAAGATAGTGGTTTTTAAATTGGAGACGACTAATATTCCAAATAGATATAATAATCCGAAGAAGAATTTCAATTTGAAAAATATCAAATAGCATTTCTTGATACTTGAAATTATCTTTCTTTTGGAATATATGAATTGTTTAAATCGAGATATGTGTTATATACATATGTATATAGGAAATGAAAAGATAATTTTGAAATTGGGAAGATAGTGGTCATTAAATTGGAGAAGACTAAAATTTCAAATTGGTATAGTAATTCAAGGAAGAATTTCAATTTGAAAAATATCAAATAGCATTTCTTGATACTTGAAATTATTTTTCGCTTGGAATATATGAATTGTTTAAATCGAGATATGTGTTATATACATATGTATATAGGAAATGAAGATAAGATAATTTTGGAATTTGGAAAATATGAACGAAAGTTCCAAATAGATATAGTAATTCGAAGAAAAATTTCAATTTGGAAAATATACATTTTTTCTTTTAAT
Source organism: Eufriesea mexicana (assembly GCF_001483705.2). NCBI lineage: Eukaryota > Metazoa > Arthropoda > Insecta > Hymenoptera > Apidae > Eufriesea > Eufriesea mexicana. The sequence continues at coordinate 703,968 of NW_016910292.1, forward strand.
TCAGGTATGAGTATTATAGATATAAAATGAGGGAGATATGAAAAATAAATTTATAGTAGATTCGTGATTTTAATATAATTCAAATTGATATAATAATTATATTTTACAGCTTTAGTTACCTGTGACTTAGTAACCAATTTTACTAAAACAAGAATTTATTATAAATTTATTTTTCATATCTCCCTCATTTCATATATACAATACACGTAATTGTTCAGCGAAGAATTTTTAGCAAAAAAATGTAATTTAGAATTGACCTGAAAGAAATAAAATATACTTAATTTTGGGAAATAAATTTTAGACATTAGATCAAATTTATTACTGTAAGTTTCCTGAGTTTTCTCGCTCCAATAGAACTTCTGTTTTGAAAATATAATTTCTTAAAATAAATAGAAATAACTTTAGAATAACTTCAAGATAAAAAGTGGATAAATCTTACTTCGGCAAGTTAGCTAAGTTTTTGCATTTTGACAAAGTTGTATCCCAAACTGCAGTAACTGAAGTTAGAAAATAGTTGGAAGAAGAATTTCAATTGGAAGAATATAGCTTTCCAAAATGAATACATAGTACACGCATAAAATAAAAAGAGGTATAAAAGCAGATAAAACTTGCTGCGATAATTCACAGAGTTCTATAATTTTAATAAAACATCTCTCGAGTAACTGACTGATAAATAACTGAAAATCGAAAATCATTAAAATAATAATCGGTTTACGATATCAAGAGACCACGATTTATTCCCCATTCATCAAACTCGCTATCTGCAGACGCTATTAAAGAGATCCCATTCGCATGAACTTCCCTTCGAGTACTTGGAAAACAGGATAACCACGTTCGCAAAGTCTCGTAAAGATCGTCAACCACCGAGGCTCTTATTCCTATAAACCTGAACCTACCTGAACCGACAACTTTCCAATCCCTGGAACGGCTTTCCAGCTCGTGCAGACGCTATTTGCATGTCGCTCTATACGAATCGAGAGACAAAGCGGATAAACGTGACTCTAGCCGATCGTTTTAAGTAACCCCGAAAAAACCGATATTCGCCGGTGCCGGGACGCTTTCATTCGTCACGGTGTTGGTTACGGATGTGTCGCGAGGTGCTGGAAATTGCAATTAATCCGGGAACACGTGGCCCCGTGTGCTAACCGCCGCGATGCATAATGAAACGTACGGTGAATGAAACATGAAGCGACGCGAATCGTTCTAAAACGCCCAACGCCGCGAGATCCCCGTGCTGCGTAGATGGCGCTGCTGTGTTACTGCCCGGAACCGCGCGACCTCTTCCCTAATCTTCGACATTATTCAACTTTATCCCTGAAGCAGCTCGTGGAAACTTCATGTCGTGCTAATATTTTCTAATATCACCTGGTCCCTCGTAAACTGTTGTTCGCGAGCCAAGACCGATATTGGATCACGTGTTTTTAGTTCCCTTTTCGAGGTGGCTTGGTCTTGAAAAATGTTTGCACCTTCGTGAGAGACAGCTGAGAATTAAATTTTGATAGATAATTATTTCCTATTTAATTGCCACGGTGTTTGATAGGTGTTACGGAGTATCGTGTGCCTGATGACGAGGTCCTGTGGCACGTTGGATATCAAGTTGATGGACGATGAATGGAGCCACAGGGTGGAAAGCAGGGTGCTCCATGGAGCGAAGAAATCTATTCGATTGAAACGAGACTATCCCTTTGTGCGGCTGACCGAGCATCGATCAGACTATCTTTGGGTCTAGCTGGAGTCTAGGCTACTGAACCTTGTATGAATAGTAAGTTGACTCAACGATTAGATCATTGTTTCACATGCGTAATCCATTCGACGACCGTGACTAATCATCTTCGACTGCCAAATGCGATCTGAAGTGAAGATTATATGCGAATATGCAATTAGCCAATGGATAAGTTGAGATAATACACAAAGAAGAAATTAACGCAACGTGCATCGATGAAATAACCTTTACAGGAGATTAATAACCCGATCCAGGCAATGACAATGTTCAAAACTAATAGCTAAAGACCATTATCGAGTCACGAATAAAGTCTCCGTTGAAACCCACAGCCACAAATCATTTTGCGGATGAAAACTAATGTCGACGTTAGGGGGCGAAGAAATTAATCGTCAGGACCACCAACACGACTATGCAAGCCATTAATATCCGAACGATACAGATATATTGACCCTCTGACCACAGAGAATTTTTTAATTTCATTAATTAACAGATCCAATATATTCTTGCAATGAGAGACTTCTTGAAAGCAATAGTTTCATCTTCTCATCTTTATCGAAGGTAATAAAAGTATAATAAATATGCTAAAAATTATTAATATCTCCATTGTGCCGCCATTGGAGCGTATAAGGTTAATTTATAAAGAAGGTAATATCGACGATATAATTTTTATTGAAAATATTAATAAATTAATCGGTGAAATAGGGTCTATCTGACTGAATTTGACGTCAGAAGGAAATAATTAATTACCAATTGCTATTTTTAGGTACCCAGTTATGTCATTGGTACCTTCACTCTTTCAGACGTTCCCCAATGCAAATGGCGCGATTTATGAACCAGCGAGCAAGAGCAAAACGTACCAACGGGATGTCAGCGAAGCAAACACTTTCGATTAACCCTTATCGACCCAAACTGACAGTCTTTTTAATAATACCGCGATAAGGGGACACCTGACTGGAGGAGGACAAACGGGGATGATACGCAGACCTCGCCTCCACTTCCGGGCCTCTTAGGGGACGTCATAAATTCGGCTTCGACACCAGAGGCTCGTTCATCATTCGTGGTGAACTTCAACGCGGGTGTTTCGATGTTGAACATGGTTATGTACCATGGTCGCGTAGTGTCGCACCCGAGTCCGAAGTTTCGGGCGGATTTGTAATCGGGCGACGCGTTCGTTCTCGCAGGGGTCACGCTGATGGATCACGAGCACCCGGGGTTATTGTTCACCGCTATAATTAATTTCCAGACCATAATTGGCCGCATGCAAGTTGATGCGCTGCGTGCAGCGATCGACTTTGCGAGATCTACGCGAGCTCGCAGATAAAATGTAAAATTTTAATGTAATCGTAATATAATTATAATTTAGGGGTACTTGTTACGTAAGTCTATAGCAGTACGAAGAGGTTAGGAATTATTCTATCCGGTCTAAAGCGTATAAATCTGCCCGCAGCGAAACGAGAAAATGCAATTGATTGTTTATTGGCAATCGACTGCCTCCGGATCGCTGATAAATTGCATCGGCTATTTTAGTATTCGCATAAATACCGCGGGCATCTCAGTCTCCTTCGGTCGAAATTAACCCCACGCTGACAGTTACGTAACAAGTGCTCATGCCGTGCAGCCGAAAGATGAAAGAAAAACTGGACGATGCACGCAAACGGTCCCGCCGACCCTGGATCGTTAATTAGAAAACCTCGCAGTTTTGTGATTCAAATGAGCCGCGCGTACAGAAGAACCGTTGCATAAGCGCGCCTTAATACTTAATGAAAGGATACAATAAATATCGATAACGATGCTTAATCCGCGACCTAATCGTTTAATTTATGAGAGATCGTAAATTGCGCTACCGATGCGGCTTAGCGTCGAATAAAACGTTATACTCGAACGAATAATTCCCACGAAAGCGGTGTACAAGATAATTCTAAGACGACGAACCGGGAAATTCATTTATTCTTTCCCAACTTCGTTCCCAATTTTTCTCCGTTTTCGTACCTCTTCGCTGTACCTCGCTACCCCCACTCCGTCGCCATCTTTCCCGTTCGCTTTATTTACCCCCCACCCCGCGGCCGAACGGTCCAATGATTATCTTTGCCGCAACAAACGCGAAAGAAATGGCGCTCCATTTAAAAGTTCGAGAAGAAGCTTATTTATTAGGCGGCCTTTGTTAAGTCGAACGACATTTAGATACAAAGTAACCGGAGGATCCTACGCTGAGGGCATCGGGTCGAAGTGCTCGTTTCGATTCGACCATCTGAAACTTTATTCGCCCGCTATAGGAACCCAATTTCCTTTATTACGAACTCCGGCCGGCAACTTTCAGGGATCGACGGGGAAATCTTATAGAATACGCGGTCTCTCACTGTGTTTGCATTCCAATGGCAAATAACGAATAAGTGGAACGGCAATCATAAGAAAGCTAGAGGAACGGTGGTCGCAGAGAGACAAACGATACTCTTTTCGCGTGCCACGGCTTTGTATCATATTACGCGGATTCATCACACGATTCTTTTCTCGTTCGAACAAGGGAAAGTACGGATGAATGCACTGCACGTTATTTGAACTATTCTGGGAAAGGGACGGATTCAAACTGCGAAGTTTCCGAATTTATCGACTGATCAAAATTATTTGTAACGATACGTATGATCGCATGCTTTGTGATGTATAAACACGTTTGTAAATTTAATAAAAAAAGAATTATAAATACACACGAGACATGCGTTGCAATCGATTTGAAAATCACGGAAATGCGAACAATGTAACGATGGGGCTACAGGAGAAAAAAGCATGTGGCTCCCCGCGCGGCCAATGAACGCAGTAGACAATGCAAGCATTCGAAACAGGACTAAAGATTTACTCACCGGTGTCGTAAAGCGGACAGGGCATGTACGCGTACCGCTGTTCTGGATGTACTACGGACTTGTTTCTCTGTCCGCTTGTCATGATCGCGAATTTGGTCACGTACTGCAGGAACTTGTCATAGAAGAGAAGGAAGGTTGTTCGGATTATCGTTAAGGCGGTATGGTAGTCCTTCGATCACCGGATTCGTCCCGATTGAGCGGAACGGATTCACCAAATGGCAGGACGATTATCCCGAAACGACCAGGTCCAACTGCATCCTGCAATGGTCGAGCGCGTCGCGACGCATCGGTTGTCGAGCCTCTTTACAAATTAACCAATTAAGGATGGCCGTGTTGTTTCCGTGCCAATTAGGCACCGCTCCTGATGACTGTGTACGTGTGTACGTGTGACGTCGTCACTTAATTAGCACCGAAATAACTGACTTCTTTCCTTTGTGGACGTAGCTTTTCTTCTACCGGTAGCACCGCGTCTTCACCTTTTGCAAGAGATATACAGATACAGGTAAGAAATGGCACTTCACGTTTCCCGGGCATTTATTTTTAGTCACGCAAATGTCGCGATTTTGTTCACTTCGAAAGCGCGGGAAAAACGGCGTGTCGCAGTGACTATTGCATCAACGTAAATGTAACACGTTTTATGGTTAGAACGACGGAAGCACGTGGGTCGTTCGGGTACGACATTCGTCGCGACGAATCGACTAAATTCTTATGCGAGTCACGTTCGTGTTCCTTGCTCGCGTTAAGCACGAAGACGCCGAGATCAGTGACAGCCTCAAACCATCGAACTTGTTAATAGATTACAAACCTATTAGCAGTTCCAAAGTTTCTCACACCACACGCCCCCTTCCCGGTTTTCGAGCATTCTGAACTTCTTCCAGTGCACTCAAAGAAGGCGCCACCGGTTAGCAGACATTGACATAAATAGGTAACGATCGTCGATCAAGTGCATCGCATATTTTGCGGGAAATAAGGTGCACGTCTTGCGTGTAACAGGCGATCACGTTTTCGTGTTAGATTTTTCGTGATAGATACGAAAGTACACCAATTACCACCCAGTTTTACTGCCGCATCTACGGCTGTATATCTTATTTATGTAAATAACCCGCGATAATTATCGAGTAACTTGCCAGTAATAAAAGTCGCACGATCATCAAGAAAATCACCGTATCGACGCGGTTATCGTAAACGGAAGCAATAAGCTGTCGTGCTAAATTGCCGGTGTGGTTTTTACGCTGGCACGATATATGTGACCGGTGCTTGAATCGAGTGGCTCTTCGTAGCAGTGCCCTCGAGCCGATTTTGCGACTTTATCGACATTGATATTCGTGAATACCACGCGAGGGGTTAGCTGCCAAGATCGCGATAACTTTACCGCGCGTTTCTTGCTCATGATCTCGTTTCGCAGCCATAATGAACGCGTGGAATATCGCGAGGCGACAATGGAATTAATGATGTTAATAAAATCGAGGTGTGTATTAATTATGCTGTTACCTCTACAAATACCAGCCCCCCACAGATTTGGAAGAATTAACCCATTACCCGAGCACTCCTTTGGGATACGCTCGACTGCACATTAATGCCGCATTCTACTTTGTACGAGCCGCTAAATGCACAATGGTCTCGTCGGTTAACACACCAGGTATGAATGATGAGTTTTAAGTGACAAACGATGCCGCGTTCTTTGTTTCAAGCCTCCTCCCTCTCCGATATTTTTCCGTTAGCCATTATACCGCAATGGAATGCCCAAGTAAAAAATTAACGCATACGATGCGAACGTTAGAGAACGGATATGAATTTCGGCGGAAATCCTGGCTTTTGGCATAAAGTTAATTATTTTCTAATTTAGGGGCGTTTATCGCAACGTAAATAAGGTTGCAGCGTGCGCGCGTTACGCGGCTACGACAATGAGTGAACACGTAATTTATGATACTAGTTACCCGCGTCAAGTATAGCAAACTGTTTCAACAAAAAACGTTCTAGTGTTTCTTATATTTAATAAGACATAAGATTATAAAATATAGAAGCTCGATTAATTCAACAATTTTACAAAATGCATGTGGTTCGTTGTGACATAACTTGTACATTCGTGTCATATTTTACAGGATGAAACGGTAAATGGTAATCCTTTACATTAAATTGGAAAGAAGAAAAATAACGAAGACCAAAGAAAGGAACGTTAAAGTACGAGGCTTTACACGGCTTAAAGACCATTCACCGATCGCGGGCGGGAATATTAATTTGATTAATGCTGGCGAAGAAAAGAGGTTAGGAACACGGGGCCGAGAACAGGCCGGTTATTGTCGAATGGTCGCTGAAAGGCCTATAATTGAATTCTTTTGTGAGGAGGGAATCGAGCCTGACGCGATTTAGTTTCATTCAGATCCGATGTCGGTCGATTAACCTCCACTGAATCGTGCGCACCTCCTAGATGGCGTTAGCCATTAACTTCGATATTTATCATTGCTGCGAAAACAAGCATGAACGCCCTGTGGCGCAATTTTGCTCCAGTTGCCGGAAAACTGAACACGAGAAAACGTTTCTCGCTTTGCTGGCCGTGAAACGTGATAAACTTGCAATTCTTGCACCGGAAATGGAATTCTTATGTCCACGGTTTGTATTACATCCGATGGTAATTTAAAACTATTCTATTTAAGTCACTTAAGCCTTATATGAAAGGCTATACCATAGAAATAATATGTATTTATATATCATCTGTTTAATAGATATAAAAGGATGGAATATTCGATGAAAAAGCATTTCATTCACAATGATGGTTCGCGTGGTCCGCAGCCCAAGAGTTGGTGATTTTCAATCCTTGATTCATGACTGAGAAGTTTCATAAAGAAGATTCTTCAACACTGGTAAATACAATTTGAAGCTAGTATCATGCGAAATGTACACATTCAGGGTACGAAGCGGGAGCAGAGACTGGTCAAGTACTCGTTACGATTTAAAATTCGCGGCACGTGGAAGCGGCTAGCTTATTTTCAATCAGACCAAACGCAGGTGAATTTTGATCTAATCTGACCGGAATACGGAGAATACTAAACGTACAGACGTTTATAGCATATCAGAGGCCTATGGAATGATCTACTTCCGATCTTCTCCGAAGTTTCCTCTATGGATCGCATTAGGCGGTAGATGGTAACATCTGAAAAGGAGTAAAAGAAATTGGAGAACGAATTTCATTGGAATGGCAGAAATTTCGCGATGGATGTTCTCTTTTCACGTGGTAGAGATTTTCTTTTCTTTTTTTATTCTCCTGTTTTGGAGATTGCGGTGCAAAAGTTGAAGAGACTAGAGCTTAATAAGCTGAGAAGCTTCTCCTCTCGTCTTGCCGAGAATAGCGTATAAACTAGGTCTGCTTATTTCTCTGCTTGAGATAATTAGAAGAATAGTTTATTTGAATCGGAAGATCAGTATCTCAAAAGAAAAACTATATAAAAACTAGAAAAAATCAGATACAGAGATTTTCGACCATATTTCATCGTTTGGAACACATCCTATAAAAAACTGAAAACCCGACATTTTATTCTCCAATCACACGGAACCATATATCTCACAGAAGCTCGTAGAAACTTGAAAATCATCGCTTTCAACGAACCAACGAGTAAAATTCAAAGAACCATCCATCAACGCGAAGCATGACCAAGCCGGACCAAACACCAGCGAAGATCTACAGCCTTCATTCTCGTCCTAGAGGAATCACTATCGCAACCCTGTGTGATCACTTCACACAAACTTATGCTCCAATGATCCCATTACTCTCATGTTGCGAACGGAGACGTGTGCCTGTACTAGATAAACGTCCAATAAGAGTGCATCTCCGAACCTACCCACCCACCCCGCTAAAACCATCCCTTCTACCTTTCACGTCAACACCACGTGGATTCCAGTCGCAGGCTTCTACACCGGTCGCTGCCTGCTTCCAGCCGGCCGATAGGATCTCCTCTCACCCCCGATCCAGCTCGATCCTCGCCCCAAGCAATATATGTCGGACGTGGTCCAGCGAGGAAGCCGGCTGTCAGATCGCGCGCGTCCCTACCAGCCGAATGGACGATTTGATCGTCACGCAGCCGTCGTGCGAACGAGCCACGAGGCGAACTGCTCGGTACACGGGCCGACACTCGACTGGACCGCGGTGGTTTGAGTCGGGGGGTGAAATGGAGAAAGCCAGAAACAGCGCGACAGAAAGAGAGAAGGATCAACGGGGTGAAGGATGGAGCGAAACGCCGGGCGCGTGGAAAAGGGAGACACGCTAGCCTGATGAAGAGGAGGGTAGAAGAGAAAAGGAAGGACGGAGTGAAAGTTGGAAGGGCGAAGGGGTGTCAGAAGGCAAGAAGGAGGAAGGGAAACGGCGCGACGAAGGAGCAGGAAGGGGATGCGAAGAAAGCAAGTCAGAGAGAGAGAACACAGAGAGGGATGATGCTGCGGATGCGGAGCAGAAACTCAGTCCGTCTCCGTCTGGCTTCGCCGCAGCGCGTCGCGGCGCATTTCATCCCCCTTTCGAGCCCCGAGCGACCCACCACCCTCGTCGCCGGTCCCTTCGCCCCTCTCGCGCCACCACGAAACCCCCTACACTAACCCCCGGTTCCATGTCGCAATGTATCTGCAGTCGGAAGCAGAGACCCCGCTCTGCCTTCGAGACACCGCCGTGAAAGCCGGCCCTCGTTTCTTCACCGTTTATACCCTGCCTTTCTAGCGTTCGTTCGCCACGCTCCTCTCTCCATTTCTCTCTCTCACCCTTTCTCTCTCTCCCTCTCTCTCTCTCGTGTCCTCGCGCTGTCCACATTTTATCCTTGCACCAGACGAGGACCGGCTCTCTCTGTCTTTTCGCTATCCTGAACCACTAGCCACCCCCGAGTTGTTTCACTGATTCCTCTTAGGACGAGGATAGCGCAGAGAACAATTCCATGGGAGAAACGGGACCGCTTGAATGGACGGAAAAGGCACTTCGGGGGCGGTTTAAAGCGCGGTTTACGCTGTCAGCTCTAGGGGGTAGGTAATTGCTCCACGTCTACGAAGGAGCTGTTTTGTAGAGAAATCCACCGAACGAGGGATTCGATGACGCAAGGTACTCGAGAAAGAAATCGGAGATATCGATCATCCTCGGTAGAGACTGGATTATCGGGAGGATTCACGAGGATCTTCGAGTGTTTCGTTAATAGTTCCGTCGTTCGTTCGAGAACCCAGCTCCTTATATAAGTTTCGAGCACCACGAATTACCTCCAAAATCGATGTCCACGGTAAAAGAATATTATCGACGAGAGATACCGGATCGATCGATACCGCCTTCAGATAATGAACCACGTGTTTCCGTCCTACATGAAAAACAGACGGTACTTCACTCTCTATCGACGATCTTCGTCAGCCTTATCGCTCACGAGAGGTATTCACAGACGGATATCGAGACAAAACATTCTATCTACAGCGGAAACCGATTATTAAACCACTCGAGCCACTCGAGAAAGAGGGTCAGTCTGAGGGTTGGCGAATTTTTAATCGACTCTACGAGCTGCTCCCGTTTTGCTCCTCTTTTCGAGTTCAACGAGCAGAAAAGATCAGCAAGATCAATTGTACCGAGCTTATCCGTGTAACCAATCGCAGAACTCTTAAAAGATTCACGCGTCAGGAGTCTAACCGGTTTCCTTTCTTTCAGGTGCAACGCGAGAGATCCTGCGAACGGAAGCAGCCTAACCGGGCCCAAACCAGGAACCGTCCAAGCGATGAAGTTGCCACGATCTGGAAGTCTATGCGGATCTCATTGCTCAATAGCTACGCTTCATTTTTCTCAATCATCCAGTCGGAGTGGAAGGCGGCAATCGCATTCGAAAAAGAACAATCCAGACGTACGCGAGCGGGCCCTCGGCCGTAAAAGCGAATTGCCAGACTGTTCTGTATTTATGACTTCGCTCATTGCCTGGACTCAGGTCGAAGCCGTCGCGGCAAGAGGTGTACAACGGGGTTTTTTCCTCGCGCGACCGTGCCCGGGCATAAATTATTGCCGTTCGTTAAACACGCGCTCCACCCCTTGTCGCGCGACCTTCTTCTTTGAACTTTCCTTCACGAACCTCTGACCACGGCTACTGCGACACCGTGACCAAATTGTAGGACGAGAATCTTGGAGCTGCGATTTAGAAAAATGGGGGGAGAGGTTGGAGATACGCGGAGGAGAGGAGATTCGATAGTTCTGGTAGGAATGGGGGTGTGATTTTCAATTTCACTGCTTTGCGGGAGAGCACCCTGAGAATTCTGGTTAGCTAGCGAGGGGTGAATTATCTTGCTCACTCGAAAACGGTTTTGATGTTTCCCTGAACGAGATCACGGTAGCTTCGTTATGGATCTCAGTATACTCTGAATCAGTTGATGTCAACTCGTGTAGTCTAATCTCACTTATTAAGAGCCGTGAATTATACCTAAGAACGAAATTTTCTGTCTTAAGGTGTAATGATAATTTAACGCTGTAGTTACCAAACTGGTCGAAATGACTGGTTTCAGGTTTCTTGCAGCAGAATCAACGTGATCAGAATAAAATTAACGTGCGCTATATTCAGATGCAAATTATATTTCAACTATCTTTTGTGAATAGGTATGATTTTCGATTTCACCAGTTCACCGTGAGATCATTACAGGAACCATGATTGGTTTGGCAACCGTGAATTATCCTGTTCCACTGGAAAGTGGTTTCGACGTTTCTCTAACTGGTATCGCAGCGGCTACATTATGCATCCTAACACGCATCGATGCGAGTGATATCGATTTCACGCGGTCTAATCTCGGCTGTTAACTGTCAAGGTTTGTACCCAGAGTTTATATGTTCTATGTTGGCGTATAATGGCAATCCAACTTACGCTTTTTGCACCTTTTAGGACCTTTTACAACGCTCTTGTTAGACTCTTCGCTACAATAAAATGAAGCTTACGAGAAAGTGGAGAATGAAAAGAAGCCGTTAAGAAAGAAGAGAATCTTCATCTTTGCCATCTTCGACGATCTTTAATGCCCCTTGAGACGGCGGGAAAAAATCCGACAACCCCTCAGTGCGGTTCATCGTCTCTTAATTCAGCTCGTAAAAGCGGAGAACACACGGAGCAGGGAACGAAAATCGTCGCTGTGAATCCTCACTCTCGGAGTCGTTAAGATCAAATAATACGCACAGTAGCCGAAGGAGGAGGCGGTGCATTGAATGGTCTCACAAAACGCATCGATCGTGGAGCGCAATAAAAGCGACGTGAAAAGTGATAAATTTTATCCCGGACTCGCGGCTCGTAATTGGCAATAACCGACAGGAAAGCAACGCGTGCAATCACATGTGACAAACGTTTCAGCGAGTATGTGTGAATAGGCTGATAAATAATTTATAACATTTATAAGCTACGTTGCGTCGTATTCTCGTCCTAGTGGATAGTAGGAGTGGCTGGATAGAAGAAACACGGAAGGCGAGGGGCGGTGCATGGGAAATTCAAGTTTAACGAGTACCGTTTCTTTCCTTTTTTTTTTTTCTTTTTTGTTTCTTATTCCTTCGTGTTTTTTCTTCATATCCTTAATATTTAACTATGCATTTACATATTTGTGTAACAACGTCGTTTCGCCGCCATTCAGAACGAACGAACCGCGTGCCACGTGGCGAGCTGCCTGGTGACACGCGACCAAGGATCCGGCTGAAAACGAGCTCGTATATTCCGCTTCGACGAGGCTCGATTAGCTCGAAACTGACGCCATACCTTATAGAGTATCGCATTTGGCACGTGTCGCCTTTAATATCGTATATCGAAGCTCGTGTACATAATGTTCCACGATCCCGGATGATTTCGGGGGATGATAAGGGTATAAACGAGGTCCGCGAAATACACCCGTGAATATTTTTCTCCTTTTTCGACGTTTTTTTTAGTTTTTCAATTTTTTTTGTACCGTTGTTTCTATCACGTGTCCGGTTCAGATCACTGATGTTACGCGTGTCGTACGCACTTTGACCAGTATCGACTTTTCGTTCGTGCTTCGTGAACTCGAAACTGGGGTGTGTATCGTAACAGGTGGATACCTCCTCTGGGATGGACTTTGGGGTTAAAAATGGATAATGTTCGATTGTACTTTGCGCAGTTCTCGTTACAGCTGAACTCTTATATCTGGGATATTGTATATGAAATACAGACTGATATTTTATGCGTATTTGTATTATATGATTTCTGTATTGGGATATTATATAACCGGTACTCTCCACCAGTTAAGATACACTTGTTAGAGAATATAACTAGAATATAACTAGTATTTTGACGATTACGAAAGTGGCCTAAGTTGTATATCTAGTTCCAAGATGTTAATTCTTCGCAGTCACGAGACTTGATCGCCAGATACCAAACTTTATAAAGATCAATGATCAATATAGAATTTATAATAGTATAACGATACATAAAATATCGAGGAAAAAGTGTTTTATAGCTTTATCTTTTCAACAGATAAGTTTCGAGTAGTTACTTCCTTATAGCGAGAAGTCTTCGACAGCAAAGGATTAATAATCTTGCACTCGAATAGATTAAAAAATTAATTACAAAATAACTCGATTTAACCGTTCAGTTCTCTGATGTTTTGCAAGAATGATTTCACATTATCGTAATGTAAAACTATCACTTTTATAATTATCGACACATGCGCTTCTGATGAAAATTAATTTCGAGGCATGGCGAAATATTCTACGAGGGGGCTTAACATTACGTTGTCGTAAAGCAGCGACTACGAACGAAAAATCTAGGCAACGAATTATCGTTTCAACGTGTGCCAATCGATGCACAGACAATTCTAAGGAAACAGAAAAGGAAAGAGAAAAGAAAGAGAAAACAAAAAGAAAAATACTAGAGTAGATAATTAATTAGGAACAGTAGGAACGGATTTCATTTTTTGAGCAAGTCCTTAACGCCTAAGGGTAAGCCACACATCCGGACCACGCAGCCGGATGTCGGTTAGCGGTTAATTAACGCTAGAAATAGCACTGCACCAGAACGGATGCACGGTCTATCGAGATTACGTGTACTCATTTATGCAAGTACATACGCCTTCGCCGTACACGTGTAGTCGTGTGTTGCTTATTTATTATAGAAACGCGGTTCATAAGATATTCCGGAAGCGCGAGTCGTGATCGATCGATTCAACGAGAATATTCACTCCGCCTTCGCGCCTACCTCCCGAGACACATTTCGCATGTGCTCCAATAGAAACAATGCAAGATGTACGAAAGATAAAGGAGCGTAATGACTCGCCTTTACAGCGTTGCTTCGAGGAAACTAGAGTAGCGATCGCATTCATGGCGACTGGAAATTTTCGGCGGTGTGGAATCATAGGAAAAATAGATCGACGCGGTTCAGATCCGGATGAAATTAGTGATCTGCTCGTTGGATACAAGTAATCGTTCGCCGCTAATCTCTTCATCGACAAACGCCTTCCTTATCTAGAATAGTCCCGTGCGGAGCAGACACGAGATCGATGAGTGACAAACAACGATGAAGCGTCCCAACGAGCAACGTGGGAACGTTCGAATAAAATTTCTACGCCACTACGAGGTACAAGGCACGTAACAACGAACATCATCGTCATCGGACGATCTAGAAACCTGCGCGACTTCCAACTACTCGTCGCGAGGTTTCACGGAGAGGCACGTCGGTGATTAAAAAGAGCGTAAAACGACGGTGACTTCGCGTCGCGAGAGGCGTACACGCTGCTCGGAATACGAAAGGAGCGCGAGCCAAGTTCCATGGGAATGCAAAGCTCGAGGTTATGTCTGTCGGGTCCGCGTTCTTATAAAACTGTCTCGAGTCGAATGAAATTTCGATGCTTTACGCTCGTAAAGATCGAAAGTTCGTGTGGACGGTATTCCTCTCTGCTCGTGGATCCACGAAATCCCCTATTGCACTCGCCTGAATGTCCTGGTAGACCGTCTAGACCGCATAGATCGATCGAATTTCGAAGTTGGAACACGAACGAGCCCCTCTGCCCGTTGCGTGGTCGCGATGATCACGCCGGTGCTGGTGTCGCCACTGATTAATTATCGATTCGGGCAGTGGTGTTATAAATTATTTACGCGTTAGTATGTACAAACACACACGTCGGCCGACAACGAGAATACATGATAGACTTCAGTCTACGGCGTTCTGTCTGGCGTTCGATGTCGATCAGGACTTGGACGGATCGTCGCTGCATTTATCGCTATTCTTCTGCGTTTCCCACACGTTGATCCTCTTCAGGGGATAACAGATCACAGCCGAGAGGAAGATGAGGCTACCTGACACGTAGAATGAGGCGTCGTAGCTTCCGGTTGCGTCCATGAAGGCACCTGAAAGCGACAGATAATATTGTAATCTCTCCTTCAGAGGCGCATAGTTTATCGCTGGTATTTTGTTCTTTCTTTTTGTACTTGTTCCGCAGCTGATATATTATTATTCCACGTTACTTTCTCGCAGCGAATATCGCGAAATTGCTTACGCTTCTAAAAATAGATTAGATAACGCCCAAGTGTCTACTTATCTATTGGTTTTGACAGCCACCTACGTAATAATTCATGATCCTATCTTTTGGTAATAAATCAGACGCTTGGTCAATCACGATGTTATGCATCGCTCGGTTCCCTTTGCTGTACAAATACGCTTAAAATCTAATTACGAATCTACACTCGCTTCGATACACTTATCTCGAATAGGCCTCAAGGTTCACTCTCTGCATCTATGAGCGATATTATCTTCTTATAATGCTCAGAAACGCTTGCATAATTGCATTCTCGATTTATGAAAGTGTCTCACGAAATCTATTCACTGACCAGTATCTTGTAATGCGCCAGTTCGATGATAATTAATTGCATTATCGCGGTGGCATTAGTCATGTACGACTTTTAATTCTACGCTCAAACGTATTACAATATGCTGCTGAGGCGGAGTACTGTAATACCAAACGTTTATGATTGATGTCACGTTGCAACGTTGCAATACATTGTCGCATAACATCCCCGCTGTTGAAGGAATCGATATTTTCTAATCACCTGCAAGAGGCGCGCCTATGGCAGCTGCCACGCCTTGAAACAGAAGAAGCAAGCCGAAAGCGTTGGTCAGTTTCTCTAGTCCCATAAGATCTACCACGATTATCGATCTCAGCGAGGCAAAGACAGCTGTAAGAAACGAGTTACCAAATTATCAATTGAATGATCGCAATTTTAATATGTTACAGGATAATCGTGTCTACTCACATATACTGATACCAAAACCAGCAGCGTAGAAGAATTGATAGCTCTGGCTGAGAGATAGTCCGGAGAAAATGGTGAGAAGCCCACCAGCGCTGATGAATATATTGTTGACGACCAACGCGTTAACTCCTGGCAAGCTGCTGGCCACTCCACAAACGACACGACCAATGGTATTACCGATACCGATCACAGAAACGAGGAACATAGCGGTGGAGGCCTCGATGCCTGCCAATTGGGCTCGATCTGCAGGATAGAATCAGCTATTGTTACTTGGTTTCTCTGTTTTCTCTGTTTGGCACTTGGTCGACTTCAAAAATGGGACAACCCTTTAGATACCATCTAACAGATCCTTGAATTTTTTCTGAATCCAACTTTTTCCAGATACGGCAAGCGATATGGATACGCTTTCAAGAAAGTTGAAGAGGCGTTCGTTAGAAGTTACGTTGAACATTGTAAGAGATAAGGAAGGTGATTTAACGAAAAGTGATACGATACCTGGGACGTACATGAAGGGTGTATAGAAACCCATCATCGTAAGGCCACCAGAGATAGCCAGGATCAAGAAAGATGGACTCTTCAGAAGACTTAGATCGAGCATCGTTGTCAGGATTCGACGAACACTCTCTGGACAGATGTAGCAGCTTCCGCTTTCTTGTTCAGCTATATCCGTCGCGGTAGGCAGACGTGTGACAGACATGTGATAACCAACGGATGATTGCTGTGTAAATTGTGATCGGTAATTTCTAAGTCCTTCAGCTTTGAATTGAAATAGCATTGAAATTTGTCTATGAAAATTATCTGTATTTACCAAATCGTTCGACTTGAAGATCGTCTTTAGACTAAACTTATTAATTCTTTATAATCATAATTTATTTAATCTAAGTTTGGTATCAAATTGTTTAATTTAAATCAATTCCGTAATTTCGCACGCATAATCAGTAGAAATTCTTGGATCGAACAAAGCTCCTTTCCAAAATTTAAATTATTTATCCTATTTTTAGGCCTTCCGTTCCTTACCTGCGACTTGTAATGCGGCAGTCTGTTCAGGGACCCGCCATAAAAGATGTCGTCTCTGTAGAACGGTCTCTGTGGATCTTTGTTGAATGGGTTCCGCCTGTTGCCCACCTTCAGCGACTTCTGGCTGCAGTCCGAGTCCGCGCGCAGACGTCTGCCGCTGATCGTGTGCCTGCGAATCTGCCAACAATTTCCTCTACTTACTTAAACAGGACGAACTGTTATTATGACTAAATGAATCCTGCTGGCACAGAATCCGCCATAAATGTTCCACCGTATCTACAAAATACATTTGTTACCGTAAATATCCTCATAACCAATTGTTGATCTTCCTAATATTCATGTGCATTTTCTTCCTGGAGTCATATTACCATCTTCCATCTTTCAGAATTCTCGCTGAGCAACTCGTACAGTGACTGTCCAGCTTTACACCACGGTTGATAATTATATATTTCCTCTGACTACTTACTCGTTGCAAGTGATAACAACGTGAATTAGTAGAAACATTGTGCGCTTTCTGACCTCTTTGAAAGTTAGGATAATGTGTGATAAGTGTTCTACACTCACCGTGGGCACTTTGCCATTCAGTCTTTCCACATCTCCACCGAGGAGATTGTTCTCCTCCTCGACCATCTTCTCATCCATGTTCACGTCTAACTCGGGATAGATCGGGACGGACAGCCGCTTCTCAGAGCTGCTCAACTTCCTCTCCAGAGTTCGCAGTTCCACGTGGACCTTATGAAGCGAATGCAGGGACTTGGACGCACTGTAATAAGAAGTTTCTCAAATCAGCATCAGACTCGAAACACCACCCTTCTCTTCGTTCTGTTTCACAGTTTAACGCTTCTTGTATCTTTACGAGTTTACCGACTTACAACTCGTTTTTAGTCTCGGTTTTAATTCGTTCGTCGAGAGCTTGTTTAACTACTGCCTTTACCTGTCCAACTCGCGCCACGCTTTGTGTCTTAAATAAGAGACTGTAATCTCTACAAGCAAAACCTCTGTGTAACTCAGTGTTACCAATTTCTATTTCTCAAAATCTTTTGTCCAAATCTCTCTTGTCGTTATAAACGCTAGAATTTGATCGGTAATTTGTAATTAAATGTAATACACGTATATCAATTTTGATCTTTTACTAAATTTTAAACTTTCTTGTACAACTCTTTGAAATTTACAGTCAATTCGGAAATCGATTGTTCAAATGATAAGGCTGTGGATCGAAGAAACCACCGATTGAAATGAAGACTAATGGAGATGTAATTATTACTTTACTATGTTGGGGTTGCTTCCAAGAAGTTCAGCAGCCGTGGGATAATCGGTATTGTTGTTGGTCCCGAAGAAACCGCTTCTTTCTGGTTGCACACAGTGCAACGACGCAGTGGACACTCCTCTCGCCATCAGACTGTTTTTCACTTCTAAACCCGCGTTTTCCGGGGTGGATTTTACCTTAATCCTCGTTGGCTTTAGTGGACGGAACATGGCACCGAAAATGGAGCAATTCAACAGCATCCCTAGAGTATTTATAATATTTATAACAACATTTATAATGATGTACTTCAAGGGATTTCTTTGTTAAATTGTTTCTTTTCTTTTCTTTCTTTTCTTTCATATCAGGAAATACAAGTCTGATCAGTCCTAAATTGGAAGAATGTTTCAACGCCTGATAAATAAAGGAGCAAATAAAACAAGTGTAAAATTCCATCAAAAACATTGGAGAATTGTTAGTGTTTGGACAGCACTCTGTGGAAATTAAATTCTAAAGTTTCCATTGTTTGCTCGAAAGCAGAGCCTCGAATGGCAAAACAACAGAACGCTTCTCGGCATGAAACATCCCGTACGACAGAGCGAAAACATTTTACAAGACCAAACAGTGAAGATACCATCTTATTAGCAAATTGTAAATCATCCAATCAATAACATTGTCGGCAAAGAATTTACTGACAAAATCTCGGCGTCGCAATCGAAGACTGATCGATGATGGGTTAATCCGATGATTTATTGGTTACCTGCTTGGAAGAGCAACGCGCCCCTCCAACCGAATTGCTTGACCAGTAAGTCTGAGATGGGCGCGAGCAAGAAAGCGCCGATTCCGGATCCGCAGACCGCGATCCCGGTGGCCAGTGCTCGCCATCTTTCAAAATAAAATCCGGTAGTTATCACAGCCGGCACGTAAATCAGGCCTGCCCCGATACCTCCTGACAATGCAAGACACAAAGACCACGTGAAACGGGGGAAGTAAAAACGATAGAGCGCGGAATGGAATTTTTTCAATCGCCATCGTTCTACTTGGGACTCGTTTCATCGACGATTACTCGACAGGGATTTTATTAAACTCCCCGATCGTAATAGTTTGGATATCGGAGTTAACGTTAGTTGGTTTCATTCTCTTTTCCTTCGTTCGTCTTTCTCGTTATTTTCTTTTTTCTTTCTGCTCTTGTTAAAGGAATTTCGATCGAACGAACAGGGGATGAAAAGAGATGTCGTTCACGTGCTTCGAAAAGGGGAACGTTCTTTACATGCGAAATGGAACTACAGGATAGAGGGAAACTTTTCCGTCGAGGCAGCAGAAACTTGGCCCAAAAGAAGCGTATACAGGGTGGTTACGGCCCGAAAGAGCGTGCCTAAATGTTTGCCAAGTGTGTGGAGGTACGTAGGTGTTACCAAAGACAAAGATGCGTCGAAGAATATGCAAATGCTTCTGAATCGAGCAAATTTGTCCTTAACAGCAAAGCTTCCGGGAGCTACGGGAATATTTAAGCACCCTCTTAGGCGCTCCACCCTGTATATAGGGCAAGAACTTACCGAGCACGCCGTAAGAGATATAGAGGAACTCGATGGAAGTGCTGAAGTACGAGAGAACGAAAGCGCTGCAACTTATCACGCTTCCAAGGATCGCGACCAGCCGGAAGCCGTACCTGTTGGCCAACGCTGACACAAATGGACCTGCGAACATGGCAACCGTGATTGCATATAAGTTTGAAGTGAAACTAGAGGAACGTTGATTTATTATTAGAGTCAATCACTTGGCTCAGAAGGAAAAAGTCATTGACAAGTACGATAAAGAGCTAATTAAATTGCACGTTAAAAATAACACAGATAACGAACGACGAGGATAAGAAGAAAATGTCATTCAACATTGGATCGAGGTATAAACGTATTTTTTCAACTATCACGTATCAATGAATTTACATCCTTCTTTTGTCACTGACCAGCCATAAGATAAAATCCAGACTGCAACGAGCCAACTAGCGCCACCCTCGCTTTGGACACCGCGAATGCCGCGGATATGTCGTTCAGGAAGACCCCAAAGCTAAAGATGATGCCGTCCACGAAGAGGTTGCACATGAAGGAGGCTGCGACGATCACCCAACCCCATCCACCATCCGGCGGCACCACCATCTCGACCTCGATGCTCTGTTAACACCAACAATCACAAGTTCCCGCGTGAATCTCCCAGGAAAACTTATCTCGACGAGAAGTTTCGCGCTTCTCTCGAAACTTCCTTTTGATTACCATACTAATAGGCAATACCGAGGATAGACACGATGTCAGATCGGTTTCACGATTCTCGTCTACTCGACTTTTTCCGGCCTGGCACGATTCTTACCTGCTTTCACTGTAGGAACCGATTTAACGAGATTTAACGAGGAAGTTTTGAAGAAGTTTGGAGCTCGAATAACTAGCATGTCGTGAAGGTGTAGCATAGTTGACGGAAAGAGGCAAACGTTTCGTTTCGCTGGTAAACGCGATGGGCAATGAATGACATTTCAGCATCGTCACCCGTGGAAATTCACAAGGTGCTCGAGATCAAGGCTAAAAACGCCAAAACCGGCCAAGCCGGCGACTTTCGCATTCTCGCTGGATCGCTCGTGACCCAAAACTCTGGCGAGTTATCGGACAGCCAGAGACATGTGACGCTGATACCGATTTACTCCGGCTGAGAAACGTTGTATGAATTACTACAAGTATTTTTAGTCTCGTGCAACGATACCGCCGACGGTTGTCGCTAATCTCTTCACAGAACATTGGAGAGCCTGGCGTTTCGCAAGTTTCACCACCATGATCGTTGGAACTTTTCTCTCACGAATCGGGGAGCCTTCTTTCGTGGGGTATTCAAAGGTATTGCCACACTTTCCTCGAGCCACGTAATTCCCCTTCTAAAGCTTGTACTTTGCAGGTCTTTCCCTTCGAACGATCTCCACTGAAGGATGAATGAAAAGAACGAAGTCACTGCTTGCAGAAAAGAAAATCCATCGGCAAAGAAAAATGTCAGAGTTAGGTGACTGCGACGCGTGATCCACGATCATCCAGGCATTGTGTCACGAGTAGTGTTACGGCAACTGCGTGCAAATTACACGGATTATGAAAAGAATAGCGAACTCGTCCAAGTAACATCGATCGTTCCTAACGAACCGATCCCTCGTTTTCATTTGCATGATCCATGTGATATTATCGAAGCGCGATTCGAGATACTCCACACAGACCATCGGTCTTCTTACCTCATTGTTGTTATCCTGCATGTCTTCCAGTTGCAGCTCCTCGTTCCTGTAGCCGCCTCCATTCTGATGCGGTACCTTGATGACATGCTCATCCACTTTATTCCCCAGCGACGCCATCGTCGTCCACGGTCGGCTGAAAAAGGATGAAACGATGCAGCAATGTAGATCGTATGAACAAGAGAGATGAAAGGAACGAATGGAAACGAAACGGAAGAAAACACGATGAAGATAAGGCGGAGGCGACGAAAAATGTTGCGTTTCGTACGCATTACGAGTTGTATGTCTATCTGCGAGTGATTTAATTAGGTATTTGTTTACACTCTGCTCAATCCGTATACCGACACGTCATACCCGCCGTGCACATTAGTGCACAACGTAAATACGTGTGTATTATCATACCTATAAATTATCCACGTATACGCGGAATAAAGAGGCGGGAACGGAACTGGCGACAAGGTTTTCGCTCCTCCCGCGACCTTTCTTTCGTTTATGATAAACGATGCCGGAACCCTTTGGGGTGGAGGGTGCTATGTCGAAAATCGAAGCTGTGTAACGAGTACGGATATCAATCCTGATGGATCACGCTTCGATATCGATCGGTACACGGTAGATCGATTTAACGTCTAGGCACGGTTGTTTTTCAGCAGCGTTTCTGTTTCACTCACGAACAACTGGAATCTTCAACTGGAAGTGTGCTACTGTGGAACAGTCCGTATGAATCATAGATATTATACACTGTTTCATGTAGCATAGAATGTCGTAAACGTCGCGATGGAAGTCAACACTGGACGATATCAAGAAGAAAGTGGCGTCCTGATAAACGTCCGACGAATGACCAGAATCTCGGACGAATATCATTGGAGAAAACAACGTTCTAATCGGACCTCGCGCGATTCCAGACCTCTGTCTCTGATCGTTTCATCAACGTTCAGTTAGCCGGTTCAGGCTGATGCGATTAGGGCTGGTATGAGGTAGGTCGAGGGCGATGTGAGATAACGACTTACAATCGCGAAACAAACACCAAGAGTTCTTATAAAGAGCGTAATTTCGACTTACTCTGCTTCTTTCATTTCATTTATAGCACGAGAAGAGGATCGAAGAGACACTGCACAAAATTGAGATTGAGAGGCGAAGTCAAACGCAGAACTTCGTAGGAACAGCGTGGATCATTTTAATTTCGTTTTACCGACTGAACACCGAATACCGCTAGTGTTGACCGTGATGTTCGACGCACAACGAAGAACTCGATTAAGGATGAAGTTTGTCCTGAGAAAATTTCTCACAGCTGATTAGGTCACATGCATGAAGTATAGTCCCACGGGCAAAAGAGCAATCAGCTCGTTAAATTGCTACACGAACAACGACCATCCCGATCCCAAACGAGCTGATAGTTCACATCACGTGCCGATTGTTCTGTATGTTCGGCCGCCCTTGACCTTTCTCAATGCTTTTATCCGACCTTCAACCGAGAATTAACTTCCACCCTAGGGGTATGTAGACTTTTCGAGTTACTTCAAGCTTTTAAATCGATTCAAATAGTAACTCTTGAAATGTTATCGCAGGATTAACCGATGCATAATTGCAAATATTAAGATAATATTCTTAAAACGAAATTTTATCGATGCACTGATGACCTTTCTGAATATTTAACAAGATACGATAAAAACGAATCGATACAAGAATTCGATAGAATAAAATTCAAGACTAGCATAAAGAGTGCAATTGATGGATTCCGGGGAACGGAATTAAGTACCCAATTGAAAATCTACTTACGAGGTTTCTATTACGAAGTGCACGTCGTGAGGTTGTACAAGAATCTGTGTCTGTCTTTTTACAAGTCGCTACATATATATGGATAATTTAGGAATGACGTGGAAAGGACTGGAGAAGGAATATTGTACAAAGGGCAAGGGTATAGGGTGACTAAGGGATGACTGTATACCCACTTTCGAGGATGCGCTGGCATTTACAAAAGATTAGGTGTGAATTAGCAGGTATAAGACACAACTGGAAATTGAAGAAATGGCGTATAAAACTTCACATACCGTAAATCCACAAATTAACCCCGAAATTATTAATCCAGAAATATTCAAGAGACAACGAATGACTTTATCACCTGTAACGTTTTCACTTGGCTTAATAATCAAATTCTGGTCGATTTAGAGCTCGTCTGTTCTTAACGGAGCAACAGAAAATGGCCTGTTCGGCGTACGATTGTAGAGAATTGAACAATCGAGGACGGGCTGTTCTAATAAGCGAACGATCTTGTATCTCGCATTTTGTAAATCAACGATAAGATACGACCTATGTTAACCAATTTCACGACAGAGTTTGCATATCAAACGAAACGCATCTCCTTTGAAAACACAGTAAATCGTTTCTGTGTTTACTATGCACACTCTCACACTCAAGGCACCCACAAATCTTTCAGTGCATTGTGATACTGCTGATAGATGAAGAGGAGAAAAGCAAATCCAAATGAATAATATTTTCCTTGGGATTATCTCGAATGCAACTGTTTTCTAAATTTACTTACAATGCAATTATCTCCGACAACTGCCTCTTCCTAAACACACAAAAGTTTAATTATCGTAAACGACATGTATTCTAGTCTCATCTAGAGAGAAATAATTATTACGAATGCTCCTGTGTCCCTTAGAGACGAAACTATCGGCGGAACTGGGTCAATAAGCTCACTGAAATTTTGATAAACCGAAGATCATCTCTCGCAGTAGACGCTTGATTAAAAGATCCAACCAGCGATAATTAGATACTTGAGATAATCTTTCGATCCGATCAATCGTGTTTACTCGCTTATGGACGAAATTACATTTAGAATTAGTTCAGATACCATAACAACGGTGATAAAAATACAGATACCAGGTAAATAGCATTCAATTCAATAAAGGATCGAAATAAATTACACGAGTGAACCCCTGGAATTACAGAGAGACCTTTCTTCCGGGATCAACGTCCTGAAGTGTGACAAAGTCTCAAGAAATCTACAAATCTAATTATTCTTACAAAGTCTCGAGAAATCTACAAATCTAATTATTCTCGCAGACAATTGCTCATAATCTTCTAAACTAAATCGGAAACAAAGAAGAAGAAACAGTTTTTGGTCTCTGGATCTGCTAATTTTTCACACATGATCATGTTACCAACATCCTACACCGTCTGTTCGAACGTTCAAACTGTCTATCAAAAAATCCATGAAGATGGCTCGGGACAACGTCCCTTACATATCACTGTCTATCATCGTCCCTTATAATCACCATTTGGCACAAGGTCGCGTCAGATATAAATACAAATGACCACGGATAATCGGTTACGATCTAGCCAAGAAGACGGGAGGGAAAAAGAAGGAAAGGATGAAGAGGAGATTTCGACACACTGGTTAACGCCAGATAAATGGTCCAGAGCCCACATGGTTGGTACACGTGTAGCGACGGCGCTCCTTGACGAAGCCGTATTGTTCCACGAGTTATATATTGTTTCACGAGTATTGTGCAAATAGGGTTGTGTAAATTTCGACTGGCTGATAAGGAGCGCTCTTATTTTTAATAAGCCATGGCTAATTCTCGCTTCACAACTTCCTACGAACCTTTAAATCATTCACGAACAAGCGAGATATTGCATGTCATCCACAAACAACTAGTCCTCTGATTCTGGCATAAGAACAACGAATTTATGGAACGCATTTATCGATCCCCCTTTCTTCAGCAACCGAAGCACAGTTGCTTAGGACCGTTGGACTGCTAGAACGGTGATAATTGATGATGTAATTGATAACTGTGAGTACGATTCTGGCATAAGAACAACGAATTTATGGAACGCATTTATCGATCTCCCTTTCTTCAGCAACCGAAGCACAGTTGCTTAGGACTGTTGGACTGCTAGAACGGTGATAATTGATGATGTAATTGATAACTGTGAGTTAGAGTGGCGCTTAGGGTAACGTTAATTGCCTACTGCGGTGAAGAAATTGAGAATGAACATTTTTCATATGTTCCAAGAGAGTGTTGCAGAAATGAAGTAGCTTACAATGAAGGGTAACTCTTTTGTACTGTGCTACCTACAATTTGTAACATAGTGACTTTCTTTACTTCACAGATAATCGATACTCTAATTAATACTTAGGATCCAGAGTAAATTGGAAATTGATACTTCCTATATTCCAAGGCAGTATTATGAAAGTTAAGGCAAGAAATGGTGAACGGAGACTTTTCTATTACAACACCCAGAACTTGCAACATTGCAGCTCGAGACGCAAGTTTCTTTCTGAATAATGACAGCATGCTTTTGCTGCCTGGAGAACCGTATTGTAAAAAATTTGGATTTATCGAAGACATGTAAGCTATGTCGAGGATATTTAACTTTGTAAACTACTGATGTTATGCTCACTACCTCGTGTTTATGTTGGTGTAGCAGGTCTAGGGATAGTTTAGGTTTAATTTAAAGGCAAGTTTACTTTGTTGCTTGTCTGCATTGCGACACACCCTTGGTAATAGCGAATGCAGATGCTATGTATCGTTTAGAGAGTCTGATAAGACCTTTGGGATAATTAGAAAATCGTTTAGATTTTGACTTTCGACATAGGCTTTCACTTGGCGATAATCAACCCTTAATAACGATGGAATGTAACTCGAATTCTTGGCCAAAGGTTTCGACATGTAAAAGAACATTTGTTACAGGTCCCGTTTCGACACTGTGCTATGAATGGAATCCAGAATAATCGGACCACTATGATGTCGCAAGCTTTCAAAGTACATCCGTGCACTGTGAACGCTACGCGTGAAAGAGGAAAGGTTTGCTCATCCCTCGACAGTATGCTGAAAAATACGAAACGGTTCACTATGCGAGATAACCCGACCAATAGGAAAGCTGAAGATTACCAAAATGAAACGGAGATGGAAATGGCCATTGGCCATTTTGGTAAGATTATTCGACGAAAATATACAAAGATTGTTGCTAACTCTGGATAAGAGTCATATAATAAACAACTGCAATTCCAGAAACTGCAGATGGGAAAGGAACATCCAGTTTTTCCTTGGTACTCTCTGAGACTACCAACATCGTGGTGTCTTGAGAAAATACCCGGAAACACGGGAGCAAGTAACAGTATATCGAACCGACACCGGCAAAGATATTTTCTCGAAATAATCCCCGGTTCCATGGCGCATGGTCTGAGAATAGAGCCTCGCCTAATAATAGCGATATAAAAAGGAGGTCCATGGAAGAAGTGGAAAGAGGGAGAAAAGGAGAGTACGAAAAGGAAATCGAAAGAACGCTGATCGGCGAGGGATCGGTGCTCTAGAAAGCAGAAGAAGAAACAATTATCTGTGGAAAACGGGCAGATAACCATTATCGTGTTGCGCTGGACACAATGCAGTGGCCCGTTTATTCGAGAATTCATTTCTGGCTCGATACCAAACGTGTCGGTTCTATCTTTCTTTCTCTCCTCGTTGTTCATTCCTCGTAGTCAGAGATAACGTACGCGATAACGAAAATCAGAAGTACACGAGCAGCCGCCAAACAACGATCTATGGAGCAGCGTTCAATCGTTACGCTTCATGGGGAGTTATAACGCTAGCAATAATAACGATACGTGTAACAATAGCAAGCGCCATTGACGAGTATACATAGACTCGTGTATAATCATCGATTACGAGTTTTAAGATCGTTCTCTCAAGTCAAGAGGAAAACATTGAGAGTTGAGAAAGTTCATTTTTGCTTTGTCACTTTCAGCGATAAATTCAGACAGACCGATCGATTGTAAGAATTCTGCGGAGGCTATGTTTCTTGGCAAGTGTCTATTCTAGCGTGAAACTTTTCCAATCAGCATTTCAGAGGTTTTGTTGAGAAGTAAAACGATTATTTTAATTTTCATTGAGATAATTACCCGTCCAAATTAGCGCGTATCTATTAACTATGCTAACAATGAAGCAGTTATCTGACAGCAACTGTTTTGTTTCAGACACGATTTCGTCCAGCACTCTACAGGGATTAAAAGTCAGAGCTTTGTAAATATTGCCATTACGTCACTGACGAAATTAAGAATTGCAAATTTTCCACGAAAACCAAAGGAACGATCTACTTTTTGATTCGCAAACGAACTAGACCCCTCGAAGTCGACTTCGTAGCAGCTGCGCCTGGTATTCAGCGCGTCTTCCTGGAAACGCCGCGGAAACAAACCATTCGTTTTGATGTCGGGAAAGAAGCCCTCGTTAGGGATGATTCGTTCAATTCGATTTAAGCGGCATATTGTGCCTAATTGGAAAATTGTCAGGTTTTCAATTGAATTTTCATGCAACGCTCGCTTTAATTATTACCGAGCAGTAATAGAACGCTCTTTCCAACGAAGGCAAAGTCGATCGACCGACAGAAATTTGTAGAATCGAAATCATAAAGGTTATTTTATACGATATCTGCAATCTCGACAAACAGAACAGACTTTGATACATGACGCATCCACACGACGTCGATATTCGGAAAAGCAATTTGAAACTACATTAAAAATTGTTTTATTTAAATTTAGAAATTTTATTTGATCGATTTTGTCACATTGTAGCAAAAATACTTTTTTATTACCATTTCAAGCGAATATTTGCTCAGGTCTGTCGGATTCGAGGATTTAATTAATAATCGTGCCATGAAGAAACCGTTTCGCGCCCTTATCTCGCATAACTTCGACACTTGTAATAATAGTCGAATGGAAAATTATGTATTGCACGTCGATATCGTGTGTAAATATTGAAACGAGACTAGTAGACGCTCGCGAATCGGTTTCTGGATCGATAAATGTGACAAAACGCCAATATTTGCACGTTTCCATGTAACTGTACATCTACCTTCGAACATTATCGTAACGAACAAACTATAACGATCACAGTGAAAACGACTTTATCTGCGGCCAGAAATTTCGTAAATACTTGATACTCGATGACCACTGAATTATCTATGTCACTCAAGTATCGAAATGAAAAATAAAAGCAAGCGCCTCGAACTATTCAGAGATTGGTATCTATAGCAAACTTTCGACTTTAAACACTTGAAACTCGATGATTGTTGAATCAGCTATTTTTCTAAGGTATCAGAAGGAACAAATAAATCGAATCACTGAATTATTCAAGATCTATGTGTGTAGGAAACTTTTCAATCTTATTGTTTCAAGATGGATCATCGATTAGATAAATCGATACAGATCATCGAGCACAATAATCAATAACCAACCAGTATAATACTCTACGAAAGTGTCATTTATCTCACTCGCTCCACTTTTCGAGAAATGTGAAGGAATCTGGTTGATTACGTTTAGACAAACCGAACGACAATGTAATTAGCGTGATTACTATCTGTTTTCCTCGATGGCATGGTCATTCGAACCATGTCGATATCGAAGGTCTCTTGTAAATTATTGTTTGTCATAATCGATACAATGTCGAGAGGCGGATATCTACCTAACCTCTATCAAGCGTTTCATGGACCAATCGAAAAACGTTCCACGTAGGCATGTAAAAAGCTTATTGGCTTAATTCAAGCTGAAGGTACAGGTAAGTATTCTCGATTTATCGATCTTTCAAAGCTAATGCAAATAACAATCGAATAATTTTCAAAAAATTTAAACGTATTAAAGTTCGATTTTCTTCGTAAATAAAGTTGAAAAAGTATAAGACTGTAATGACTTCTCGAGACCCGTACATCAACTCATTGGCGGATTTTGAATTTTTCACCAACCACAGCGCCTCCAAGTGCCGCTTGAAAGGCAACCCAGATCGAGAGAGTTCGATCGAAAAACCGCGAGTTCCATTGAACACTATCACGGCGAAGCCCTTATTGAGTTTCGCCGCAGGTCTCGTTGCCCCTCTCGAGAAATTGATTAGGGCGAACTCGTGGGCAAGCGTCCATTCACTCGAACGACGAATGTGAATGGCTCGGACGTTGAAAAGACACCGGTACAATAAACGAATCCTACACGTAGTACCTATGGATCGAGTGGACGTAGCTGGCGATCTCCTAGAGGCCACGTGCGGGGGCCAAAGTTCAACGGAACTTATCTTTAGACTCGGCGTACATGTTTATTTACCAACATTCGCGTCCCGACATTGAATCTGCAGCGAAGAGAATTTCAAGAATAGACATAAAACGGCCAATAAACCCAACGTCCCTGTTGCAGGCCACTCGACCCAACCCGCCCTACTCCCCTTCCAGTTCCCTCCCTTTTGTTCGATTTCAACAGTTTCCCCAGGTCAGAAAAAAGCAAGAAGATGAAACAGTTGTGTTGCATGCCGTTAGGTATTAGCACGTGACTAACATACGTTTCATTCTCGACGTTTTACCGTTCTCGCGTTTCCTTTTGAAGGAAATAGAAAAGAAACGTCGACTAGAATGGTTATGGAGCGACATTCGGAATGTTTAGGAAGAAAGAAATACTGACGATTAATATGTAGTCCCAACGATCGTTACGAGCTCGTTTCCGTGATATCGTAGCAATTTTGTTAGGTTAGTTGCTCGTTATTCGCGGACGAGGCCGTGAACGGTAATTACTGCACGGATTTTTCAACGCGATCGTGGGAAGGAAAAGGCCACGGTAGACAACAGCTCGATTGACTTTTAAATTTCGGACGACGAAATAGAAAGGTCCGGGAGGAAGGAACGGTCATCGGTTTTCCGCTTTCAAAGCGAATGGAAGAAGAAATTAACGCAAGTGGTTTCCACACGCGAGCGTGTGCACAGAACCAGCAAGGTCGATTCACTGAACAGTCCCCATTACAGATTCGAAATTAATATTCTGATTGGGTTGGTCGAGTCCTGCGCATGCGCATGCGTGCTCGCGTATCTCACCGTATGGAAATTTCGGATGCAGTATTGTTTCATGATCAAACATCATCGGTATCGCGGATAAGTTTTTTTGTTAAATGAACCGGACGAAAAAAAAAAAAACACGAATGTCTTGCTCAAGTCTTCTGTCGATATGCTTGAGAAATGGGTTTACGATAAGACAGAAAATTTATGCACACACGCACAAAGCGAGGTGTACATAGAATGGAGATAAAAATACATGAAAACACGTTTTAGACGCATTTTTCCACTCTCTACGATCACTAGCAAAAAGAAATACGTAAAACAAGCGCGCGTGTATGGGCGACCACGTGCAAAGGGACGCGGCGGAGCACGCATGCGCGCACCTCAAGGCGCGAAGTGCGCGTGAGTGTGCACGTAATACGAAACACGATAGAACACGTATATGTACACGATATGCCACGCGGGTGCTCCTACACGTGCACTACACACGCGCACACTATGGTAAACATAAAGAAACAGGGGTATGAATGAGAACGTATTCGTATACACGTACATATACACACACAAATATGTACACCATGGCAAGAAATACATCTGGTTAAGATGCGTTAAGGCCGGTTGATTACCTTTCCTCGTGAAGCCACTGTCACCGACTGCCGAAATTCCAGGGAGTGGGTGCGAAGGAAAGAGGCCGGAGCGGAACGCGCGCGTATTCGTGACCGCGTCGTGCGCGTGTACTAAGACGGTACGCGCGATGTGCCTGAGAGTAAGCGCGATCAGCGTATCCCGTCGGGTATGCACGGCTTCCATCGGTCACCGATAACGACCGAATGCCAGATTGGTCCGCTTCGAGTTCACAGGATCGTCTCGTTGGACACACGCTTCGACTCGCGACGCCAGATGATCTGGCGGCGGCACGAAGCGTGACGTAACAACCGTAGAAAGTTACGATTATTGTGGAATTCAAAGATTTCTTAGAAGTTTGACAGTGACCGCGACGATCCTCGTCGATTTTAATCCTTTTCGTGTTCCTCTACGAGTTTTTCACCGAGGGCACTGAGATTTGAGGTTATCTCACTCGATCGAGAAGATGAAAGATTGTTGGCGAAGGGTAAATTGAAATTTTTGCGATCGCCAGTAAACCGCCAACTGCAATATGTGGTGACGTTTTACAATTAGATCGAATCGAGTATCACGATCAATGGTCATCGGTGCGAGACGAGTTGAGACAGCCGGATTCGTGCTCCGTTCGATCGACGATTAAAATCGATATACTACCCTCGTCTACCGCAAGAGCGAACGGTTGTGCGTAGAAACAAGTCGTAGTTTGTGCGCCCGAC
Source organism: Eufriesea mexicana (assembly GCF_001483705.2). Taxonomy (NCBI): domain Eukaryota; kingdom Metazoa; phylum Arthropoda; class Insecta; order Hymenoptera; family Apidae; genus Eufriesea; species Eufriesea mexicana. The sequence continues at coordinate 735,425 of NW_016910292.1, forward strand.
ACGCGCGCCATGAGTTCCGTCGATCACCGATAAGGACTCCGGAGGCGACTGTCCGATAACCCGTTTCAGCGGAGATTGTGCGATCACCGAACCACTCGACAACCCGTTTCGGCGTTTCCAACCACGAGATACGGTGATAGTGAACTCGGTGACGTAATTAGTGGAGAAAAGGTTTATCATTAAGTTATGCGCAGGTGGATATCGATAGAACTTCGTCGATCTAGCTACTAGTTACACGCGTCCTTGCCCCTTCTCTTTCCTATGGTAACGGCGATATATAACAATATATTTAATAGATGGCGATAATGTAACGTCGAGAAAATGTTAATTAAGCATAGTTAAACTGTGACGTGTCATCGTTTATTTGAGTATATCTTGGCGTATTTGTATCACCGTGTTGCATATTTCAATTTACCAAAATTAACGATAATTCATTGATTAATAAGCAAAGTAATTAAACTGGTTCGCACAAACCACTCGAAAACCGTATACAAGTTTCGCTCGTTCCCGCGTGAAAAAGGGCGGCGTGCAGTGTCAATGTACGACTACACGTGCCACCAACCGTAATGTGGCGCGAACTTCTACGACGCAGAAATACACACTAGCTCTCTTTTTGCTTGATTCGTGTTCATCTCGGCTAAGAATACGTATTTAGTCCTTTCGACGATGGTAAGACCTCTCCTGCAACTGCTTTTACACAAATGCAAACGCGACTTTAATTACCGTAGAGCCAAACAGCCCGCGAGGTAAGTTTCTTTTACAGGAATCTATTTACTCTCCGAGACATTTCTTTTTACCGATGATTGGTTATTTTACGATTGACCACGATTCATCGTTCCTCCACGATATCTTCATCACCGAGATAAACTTCACAGAAACAACGATAATCCACATGTATCGAGCTCCATGAATCCCAGGTAATATCGAGCCTATACCGAAATGCACTCACGTATGCGTCATGATCGTCGCCAACGAAGCACGAACTTCGATATCACACTCGCGCGGTTAGCAGCCTGATGTCATCTGTTTCGCTTGAAGTAGAAACCGAGGGGGCGAGTGCCATAAAAATCGACAACAGCGTTGAAGTTCGAGGATCGAGTGCAGAAAAAATAGAAGAGAAGAGCAGAACAGAAAGAAAAAGAAAGACGGGGGAAGAGGTGAAAGGCACGCGGTGAACTGCTGGAAAAAGCACGGGGAGATCGCGGTAAACGACGATTCTTAACACTTGCAATTCTCGCGCGACAGAATGGAGGAGACGTTTCGCCAAACCTCCGCTCGGTTTCTTGCGCGTTTTGCCCCTCCTGTTGCACGGTGGCGCTTAAACGAAAGTGTAAGTTTACTTAAGGTAGGTCGCGCCAAGAATACACGCCTATCGCGCTACAAACTCTTGTTCCGTTCGTTTGAAACAGAGGGAGGTGGAAAACGTGACGAGATCAACCCGCAGAGACGACGTTGAGTGGTTCACGAAAGCTTGTGTGCGCCTATTCTATCGTATAGGAAAGCATAAAAGTACATTAACTAGATGGGAAACGTTTTTAGTTTCATGCTTGCGACACACAAGCCTTCGAATTTTTCGGCACGCTTGGCCTTTCACTCCACCATGATATTATCCTTGATACTAAAAACGTGTCGCCATTAGAAAAATTATGGTATATACATTAAATAAGAACTACAGGTGTACGCTTATTTAATGTTTACGATGTAGGCATGTTTATTGCTATTTTTTTTTTTTTTTTCATATAGACGATAATTGCATTCAAGGTTCCAATGGCAACATTTTGTCGTAAATACGTCATTAGAACTTTCACGATAAAAATATAGGTTAAACGTGTAGAATATATATTACAGTATAAAGTACATTTATGGTACGTAGTAGATCGGGAAAAAATTCAGTTATTAAGGTTCGATACCGACAAACCATCGTTGAAATCGCTGGCAATTAGCCGATATGGCAATAATGCAAACTTGTCGACGTATTACAATGTTTTATTGCTAATAATTTACTGCGTACTCGTGATTTACATGCGGCAAGGAAAATAATGTGAAAACGCATGGAGAATATTTTGAGAACCAAAACGACATACGATTTAAAAAAAGCGAGAGGGCGCGTACGGACACTCGTTTGAACATGAGTATCGCTGTGGGAAATATGGGGAGATACGTATTTTTAATAAATAAACAAGTCAACGCAATATTTCAGTAATAAAAATTCATAATTCCTCTTCAATTTCAATAAACGTCACCTAATACATTTGTCCTTCTTTGTACCATAGCATATATACTTCGCTTTTTTCTTTTATTGTTTTCCTTTTACCATATGCACAGGATTAAGACGTGCGCATGTGTGTCGAAACGGTCGTGTGTGTGTGTGTGCGTGTGCGTATATATGCATTATATAAACACTCGCACACATATATATGTGTATACACATATATATACTTCTATTATGACACGCGACACAACACATGCTTTGTATATCTCTACTAGAATCCCGCCTGTTCCTCCTACATACATACATACGAACATGCGCATGCGAAATAGCACATGAACACGCGCGTCGATAATATATACTCTATATGTATGTAGTAAGTGTTACTGCAGAACATTTGCTGCAACGACGCGCGTGCACACGTGCACACTTCAGACTGAGTAACATGTATACATTATATTCCAATTCAAACCACAAAAACACGATCTCCTGCACGACAATCATGAGAATAAAAATAAGTGTCGTAATAGTTGTACTAATTAATATAGTGTAGTAGTAATAGTAATGGTAATAGTGATAGCAGTAGCAGTGATGATAGTAGCACTGTTGGTACACTTTTCTATCGATAGCAACGATTCCTTCCTCCTATCTCTTTTTACCTTTCGAGCTTTACGTGTACGTATCGGTAATTAATCACCGTAGCCATTTTACCAATAATCGTCGTATATACAATGTACGTACAAGTATAACATTTGTTGTATGCCGTTTAACAAGATTTACAATTATCTTTTTTCCGTTCATTATGTATATATAAATATATAAATGTATATAACGGTACATAGATTTATATATTTATATGGATAATAGGCATGTATGTATTTGTAAATAAAAAGTACTGTATATATAATTGAATAACGTTTTCTCTACTCGCGATAATTAATATTTAATTAGTTACTTACACGGTGTAAGTGACACGATAAACTATATCCGCCAGGACTCGCGTTGAACAACACGTGTATTAGTCGAGAATTAGTTTGTGTTAATTAATATGCTTTGATCATTTCACATTTCTTCCCGACAGTCAATTCTGTTAACTAAAGGATTAATTTACACAAACTAGATGTATCAGACGAGATGTTTCTTTTACACATTCAGTGAAATAAACATTCTAGCTGAATCATTAATATATTAATTAATCTCTACCTAACAGCGTGTTAATTGTTCATATTATCAATATATTAATTCAAGGACTTTATGTTAACGAAGTCCCGAAACAGAAATCATTTTCTATTTGCCTAGTTTCGAAATTCGTTATACACTATTTTACAATTGCCTATATAATTATTTACAATTCTTTCCGCAATAGCGAATCTATCTGTATGTCGTCTAATCCACATTCTTTCGTCTATAATATGTATATACATTTGTCGTGTATGCAAGAAAAATATCTCTCTGAATGTAATTTAATTGGAATTATATCTTTGGATTGCGACCAAAAATAGATTTAAGTAACAAGTTGTAGGTGGGGTATTCTCGATTAAGGATGGTCAATCATTGCGTGGATTATCCATGTATGCAACTTCAAATGTCAAATGCAATACACACTAACATAAATAATATGAAAAATTCTAGTATAGCAAACGCCTTTTTCGTTGTTTCTGACACGTAAGTCGTAGTTCAAAAAATATAATGCGAATAAGTACTCATAAAAAGTACCATAATGGCAATAAATGAGTGTAAAGAAGAGAGCCAGTTGCAAAAAATTAAGACTGACCATCCTTATTCTAAATCATAATATTTATCACTTACGATAAAGATTAATATTCTTTCAAGATTACTCGATATGCAAGTGCAAAAGCATTTTTTTCACTTTTTCGATATTTTTTATACTGATCATTCTATACTGATTAAGTTAATAAATTCTTCTATCTATCATCTACTATTGACATAGGCAAATGAATTTCTCTACCTGATGGCATTTTTTATATTGTTATGTGTGTGTATGTATATATTTATATTTATATATTAGTTTCATAAAAAAAATTAGATACAATTGCAAAAATTCTAAGTACGTCAAAAATACCATCAGGTCGTACTCATTAATTTGTGCTTTATCGATTAAAATGTATAACGAAGAAGTACCTTTTTCAGACCTTTTCGAAGCAGCAGCCCTATCACAGTGTGGCTCGGAGATGAAGGCTATTTCGCTCTCCTTATGCGGACCAGACTTTATAAAACAGACTCTATTTGCTTAATTTCTTTCTCGGGTAGTTCTTGTGGAGATGGCGCAGTTTCTACAATTTCAGGAATATCTTCTTCATTCTCCTCTTCGATATCTTCATCAATTGGAGTCAATGTATCTAATATCACAGGCTGTGTCTGTAATAGATATTATTCTTTTTCGTTAATTTAAGGTATTCTAAACAATGTTTATATCGTACCATGATGAATTTACCTGCGGCGTTGTGCACCGTTTCATCGCTGGGGCCATGAAACTAGTAACTGTGCTCATAAGGAAGAAAAATCCTGCCATAAAAAATGGGATGCTGTAGCTTTGTGTTGCATCATAAACAGCACCTGCTAAAGGAGAACCAATGATAGCCGCTGCTCCTCTGAATAAGATCAGAAGGCCAAATGCATTGGTTAATTTCTCTAATCCCAAAAGGTCTACCAAAATTATTGACGTCAATGAAATATAACCAGCTGAAATGTTAGAAAACCATACATGTACACATATATATCTCAACAAAATAACCAAATAAAATCTACAGTGAAATTTATCAATTTCAGTACTTACATATAGCTATGCCAAAAAGAATGCTCATAATGATGTAAGCAGGATAAGAATGACAAAATGGAATTGCAGCTACAGCAACTGTCGATATAATTAAGCAGATATTATTCAACAGTAGAGAGTCTACTTGTGGAAAATCAGCGATATATCCACAAGCTACACGACCCAGAGTATTAGTAATACCAATAATAGATACTAAATATGATGCAAGAGTCTTGTCAATATTCTGAAAATGGTAAAAAATGAAAAGCTGACATACAAAATAATTTGTCGTAAAAAGAATATTTTAATCCTTTACTTACATCTAAGACTGCAGCATCCAATAAATATACAAAAGGGACGTATAATCCAGCCATTCCAAATAAGTTACTAATACCAATTAACAAAAATACTGGATTCTTTAGCAAAGATACATCCATCATAGTTGCCAAAGCTTCTTTAAATGAATCAGGTAACACCAAACAAGGACACAGGGGTTCTATAACATTTATTATTTTATTTAACAAAGATTTTTAAATCAATATATTTTTATATTAAAAGAATTACTTACGTTGGGGAGCTTTTTCAATGTCAGTATCCTTAACGTCTCCACGCACAGATTTTGGTAATGAAATAACACTTTGACGGTAATTTGCAAGTGACTTTTGACTTTGATATTCTGGCAAGTTAACAACACTGCCACTGTAAAAAATATCCTTTCTCGATAGGGGTCGAATTATCTGTGGTTTCTCCTTTGGAATACTAGATTTGCTGGTAGTAAAGGTAATACTTTCCCCATCCTGTAAAACGTATTATTTATGTAGTATAATAACATTTTTCAAATAAGTACATGTATAAAAACAAGATAAAACGCGTACATCTACTTCCGCATTATTGTTTCGAGAGCCCATAACACTGCTCGTCGAAAGTCTTAAATGCAAACTCTTTCTAATATCTCCATTAGAATTTAATGTTGTTCTAGAGTTTTTAATCGCACTAAGGCTTGGCTTATATCTTTCACCAGTGCTGGTTTTACGAATTCTATCGAAGAATGGTACAGAGCCATTTTTAGGTAAACCTTGCACATGAGTTGTAAAAGCAGGTTGTGAAGCATTTCTAGGAATTATTGGTTTGAATTCACTGTCAGACTTTTCCGACGTATCTTTGGTTTCATCCATATTTCTTCTGCTCCTTGATTTGGTGGATATAGTCTTTAAGTCCATACTGCCACTATTGCTAGTTGCTCCACTGGAAGAGTGTTCTTGTACCTTCACTTCCGATATAGTGGGGAGAGTTGGCACCGTTGGTACTGGTGTTAAAGGAGTTCCTTTAATATTATAATTAAATAAAGTACATCATAAAACGTCATGCTTAACATTCATATTATTAATTGTAACCCCGATTTTCTTACCAGGCACTAATTGGTCTAAATTGAAACTGGAATGGACACCAGGATCAATATTAATAGGCATTTTCATTCTCTTCTCCATAGATCCATCAGGCAGTTGCACCATGAAGAAAGAACCTCCAATACTCCCACGTTCCATTTGAAACCGTTTTTCCTCTGCCATTCTTTGTAATAATGGTTTAACAGAAGAAGCTTTTGGATATTCTAGTGGCCTCATCATTGCACCAAATACCTATAATTTTCCTGTTGTTATTACCAAATATGCAATATATACTCCACAATATTTCATAAAATTCATAGTTACACTTACAGCACAATTTAAAATAAGGCCGGCAAGGATTAAATTTGCTCCTTTCCAACTGTATGCTTCTAGTAACATGGTTGCAAGAGGTGCAAATGCAAATGTGCCAAATCCTGAACCACATACAGCAATACCTGTAGCTAGAGATCTTTTGGTTTCAAAATAATAACCTACACAAACTACAGCTGGCAAATATATTAGACCAAATCCAATTCCTGAAAAAATGTAATTATTATGATGTATCCAAAGGATATGTAAATAGATTAGATTTTAGTTTAAAATATTATACGCACCCCCCATAACACCGTAAGTCATCATAAGCATATTTACACTGGTTGAAAATGTTGAAAGTACAAATGCTGCTGCACCTAAAAAACTTCCTGCCATACATACTGCTCTACATCCATACTTATTTGTTAAAGCACTGATAACAGGTCCTGAAAAAGTGATTGAAACTTCTTAAACTAAGGTATTATTATAATTTGAAAATGTGATAGCAATAATAAAAGAAATTACCAGCACTGAGGTACATGCCAGATAACAATGAGCCAACCCATGCAGTTTTGCCTTTTCCTTCTCCAAAATAAGTAACAAATTCTCCCAGAAAAACGCCGAATGTATAAGCAATACCATCTACTATCATGTTACACATGAATGATGCAAATACCACCACCCACCCATACCCACCATCAGGTGGAGGTGGTATGTTATGGTATTCACATAGCGATCCACCTTCATCTTCTGGAGATGCTTCATCACTCGCTCCATCAGTGGTAGTTAATCTTGCATGCTCTTCTACAGAATATTCACTTTCCGTCTGTAAAAAAGGTGAGTATTTTTATAAATCCAGACGTTATATGGATACATAAAGAATGATATCATTCTTTGTTCTTCCTTTATATTGTCATGTATAGACAATGATAAAAATTAAATACAAAGTAATTTATCTATATTAGAAAATTGAATGAATATTTTTTTAAGATCTGGTTACATTGTGACAATGATAATTATGTTTGCCTTGAGTAAAGTAGTGGCAGTTCACCTTGAATACTACAAGAAAAAGCTTCCTTTCATGCCAATGCATAAATAGATCTCTTAAGAACTCTTAAAAGTTTCAGGAAATCATGCATATTTAAGTAACATCCTATGCAATCGTTTCTATATGTAACTTAATTTTTCTCAATGAAACCAAAAATTTGATGAAATTATAACGATGAAATGAAATAAACTGACAAGAACGCTATTGCGGAAGATATCTTTTGGAGCGTAACGTGAGAACGAACGGCTGTATCATATTATAAGATGATCTCATAACGCAAACGCAAGCATAGATATTATATGGCTACTATGACTTAACCATTCCCTAAGGCTACGTTTATCCAAGGCAGAATAGCGTTTCCACTGAATCTAATAAAGGTGAAGCGATATTGATCACGCGATAAAGTGACCGTACTTAACGAAAATTTGTCCCGTACTCATCTATAATTTTTAAAAATAATCAGATTTGAAGAATACTAGTAAATAAGAAAAATCATACAGGTATAATTTCATGAGTTCCCCGATTCAACCATTTCTTGCATTTACTTAAAAGGATAGATCCGTAAGGGACTTGTTTTGCAGATATTTCGGAGGAATGAAGGAGTTCCGTACAATGACCTCGAGTGCTAACGTATTAAACGAATTTAAATATAGCGCTAACGCATACAAACGCATGGATAAACTCGATAGTGACTTAGCCGAATGGAAGGTCAGCCCAATCAGCTGATCCACTGTCATTAGAATTGGCAAAGCGTACGCCACCTAACGTCAAGGCGAAGGAAGCTCGTCGAGAGTATTGTTTTCGACCTTGTTTCCGTGGCGGTCGGTGTCACATTCGCAACGAGTGCAAACTGTGCACACAGGCATGCAGTGGTACACGGCTGTGCTGACGATATATACATATGCGTATATGGTGTGTAACCATACTCGTTTCGCGTTCGTCAGAAACTTCTGCGAAAGTGTAAATTACGTTGATTGTCAAGGCTAAGTCACGTGTCGTCCCCGAACCGAACCGAATGAACAAACGAAGCAACTATGACGAGAAACGAAACAAGAGAGTGACTCGAAACTGTAGGCGAATCAAATCACCCAAGAATGAAGGCAAGAGGCGCGTAAACGCACGTATTTTACCAAATAAAGACGTGTCTTCGAAACGTACCGTGCTGATCTTCCGCACGCGACGCGAGCCGTATTGGCTGTACTGCGACTTGTTGAGCGACACGCGCGACATTCTACGATCGCCTTAATGTCACACTCCGCTCGTTTCGCCGTTGGCCTCCACACACTGTGCAGAGTTCTATTTTCGTAGAAGTGCGCGCAGCTGCGCGCGCTGTATGTTCTTTCTTTCCGTGACTTTATCCCGCAAGGTTTGCCACGCTACGCCACTTCCGCGCGATTTAACACTCCCCCTGTTAGCGAATAACAGGAGTAGTAGTATCACTCGTCAAAATCCGCTGCCATGTCTTTCACACTCGTGCGTTTCGTGTCAACTTCTATCGTATTGTCATCGCACACCCACCGCCTTACACGAATTGAAGGATCAACAGTTAGCAAATGCAGTGAACAACGACCCCACCGCGAAAATGCACCTTTGTGAAGAAATTGAGAGTAAACGCTATCTTGTCTCTCGTTGCAACACACGTCTACGATTCACGTACGCGCAAAGTGACGCGTTTTAGCAAGCTCAGGTCATCGACGAGGTCCAGGCACGAGACATCGGATGTACGCGAACGAAGCGACACTGTACACTTCGTAAAATGATACAACACGCGCAAATTGTCATGACAACTTTGCCGGTAGGAACGAGTGACTGCTGGCGGACGTATAACTGCTGCGTATCACTACGCGCCACGCAAATTCTATTTATATACAAACACCGTAGTATAGCCTCCTTCCTCGAATTTTCACGAACAAAGTAACTTTGTTTTTTACGTGTATGACGTTCTTTCTTCTGTCATCGTGTCTAAATGATCTTTGTGCAGTGCGAAGATAATGCTCGATGAACGAAACATGCAACGATGTGTTAATAATACGATCACTGCATTTTGGCGATTGCGAACGTGTGTGCAAATGCACTGTGTTTACCACGTTCTGTTCTAGGTGAATCCGAGGTGTACGAACAATTAAACTGCACAAGCCCTCGTTGAGAATTTAAGTATCTGCCGGACAAAAGAATTGCTTACAACAACGAGAGAGTACGGAGCTCTCGTTGAAGCGGCACTGATCGCTTGTGCGCGAAAAGTTAACCTATAAATGCGAGACGTCTCACACGCGTCCCCACCCTGTCACAATTACGTGGCGCGACAACCAGACGATACGCGAATTTGCATCGACCATGATTCTAAAAGACGCCTTGACTTGTTTCATAAATGTAGTCTTCTGTTTTTAAATTTAATTCAGTTAAATTAAGGTAATAACGACATATTTATGTTATGAACAGAAAAAAAAGAGACAAAAAATAATGAAAACAAAGGAATCGATTTAAAATTTTCAACGGTCGTTTCTATACATGTATATTTAACATACTCAGGGGTTTTCGTACTGAATTATTTGCTTAAAATGATTTGTGACCTTACGAAAGTGTTACATAAACGAAAGCTATAAAGTATTAAGAAGCTTGAATCATGATGTAAACAGTTTGAATCTTTTATCTTTTTTCACACTTTTAACTTTTTTTTTTTCTTTTCGTATAAATATCGCAAAAAAAGATATTAAAAATTTAGAAAAGTGTAAAAAATAAAAAATTTTAATTAAAAATTATTACAGATTAAACATATTTTTGAATTCGCTTATCTAAAATAAATGTTCAACAAACTCAAGTGTTAAATTTTGTTTTCAATAAAAAGATTACTTTACCTATACACCTACATATTAAACGACAATGTATAAAACCGAAAACAAAGTCAAAAATTAAAGGATGTGACTGAAAGAAGCCCGGCCAATGTTGCACAAAATTTGAAAAGTCGAGGCATAGTGGACAAAGGAGCACGAAAATAAGCAGCTCCGTGACATTGTGCTCCACGCAAGGCCAAAAATCTATTCGTTGTTTGTAGCCATCCAACGAATGGTTGTATCAAGGGTTACTTTATGCATTACGGGAGGTATTGCACTGATTGACCAACACGTTGTAACTCAATGTCACTCGGCTCTACTTAGCGTAGATGATTCACATTGACTGGCATAATAATGCAGAGATCGACAAGTTATTTACTTTAACGTGCAACTATAGCAGCAGCTTCAACTTACGTTTAATGTTTCGATATATCGTTCCGCGTTAGCCATTAGTCCGATGTACGCGCGCTGCAGTAGTTTTTTTTTTTTTAATGTCACGGGGTAGAGACGAGCCCACCTCGACATCCGAGGTTTATGCAATTTTTAGAATTAGCCGTTTCGAAACGTTACCTCACTAAGCAAATATTTGTTGGCAACGCTCTCGTACTTCAGGAAGAAAGTGACAGTTCCCGGTGGTGTGTTGCTATCAGGTGGTTTCGAGAAATCATATTCATAGTAGACTGGCCGGATAGTCGTACGGAAAACATTGTGTGTCGCAAAGTGACCATCATATCGTAGCGTGACGTGCGCACTAATAATTTAAGTCGATGCTTACACTGCTATGAAATTAATCTTGCACGCGAACGGAGGTTACCGAAATATATCGTATTATCGAAATTACCGACTATACATGGAATCGCGGTTAATCGATTGCCATCTAATGATGGCCGTTTTAACGAAAATCACCAAACGATCGAATTACAGCGACACGGACGAGAGCTGGCGAAAGGGGGCGGGGCGATGAGGCAGGAGGGCACTAAGTAAACATTCTGAAGATGATCTCGAGTCGATGTGTAACAGTGGTGGAAACACTCGAAGAATCAGCACCGATAAAAGGGATAGGTAGACGGGAGGAGAATGGTACCACTGGTATGTAACGTCGATCACGCGAGAGTTACTGCTGCAACATGCTGCATTCCACTGGTGCTCTGCTCGTCTCTGCCCAAGCACGTTTATGAATTAATTAGATAATAACCAGCGACAATTAGTGCTGAAGGCACGACACATGAAAACACCATCTGCTTCTGATCTCCGCGGAAAAATTAGCAAACAGAAGTTACAGGATGATACTGCTGTACGAAGAAAAATTCGTGATAACCGATAAGACACGAGTAATTTCTTTGCTTGATTTGGAACTCGATTACTGAATTTGAAATAACTATCTACTAAATAATTTGAACAACAAATATCATGCCAAACCGTGTGTTTTCTTTCCTATCTATTCCCGATTGTAACATTTTCGACAAAAGCGATACAGAACATGCAAAAGCTTAAACAAAATCAATAATTTGCAATAATCGCAAGACCATCTGTTTCTTGTCTTCTTGGAAACGTCAGCGGTAGTAGTGCCTTGGAATGACTTAGGAACCATAAACGAGAGCTACATCGTGATGTTTTCTTGATTTGCAACAGGCCTTTGTTTACGACAACGTTAGCCTCTTCTTCGTTGTCCCAGTTTGCTTAGGACCGCGAGATACCAGAAGTCGCGATAAACTGCGCGTGAACATTAATCGGGAAAGGAAGAGCAACGTTCCCTTGCTTCGATGAATCACGTTGTCTGAGTGTGCGTTTTAAATTATCATAACCTTACCGAATTGCTGACACGATATTTTCCTCCTTCCGACCGCGCATATTTGTTACATCGCGATAAATAGCGAGGAAAGTGTATTGAAAAGATTATAAAGTGTGGTAGAATTGCAGTTGCGAAGAATTCGACGAGCTACCGATAACCATCCGATATTAGAAACAACGCGATCTCAGCTACACAAGCGTAATCAATTTAACGAAATTACGAAAATTTACTATCGCTCATAATCGCCATGATTAATCGCCTATTTGAACCACCTATGATTGTTAAGATTCGCTGTCGCGATCAGGTTCATCAATCTCGTTAATTACCTCGTTAGTAATGGAGGTTAGGTGTCCGAAATTCGTTTATCAATTATCGAGAACAATTTGTTCGCGTTTACTATATCTAAACGAGAGGTCCTTCGATAGAAGCAATCGAATTCATAGGCACGTATTCCGACTTACAACCTAACATTCATCGGCCCAATCGCTCGAGGATAAGAGACATCGATACAGAACGATAACGAATTCAACAAACACTCAAAAGATAAGATGTTCGCACGTAGTAAAATACATCTTAATCCATGACTCGACACCAATCCATTGTAAAATGACACGTGATATATTCTACGTCAAAGCTACACGATGCAAAAAAATAACAACATTCGCGGCTCCACCCAAACCCAGAATTTCGTATACGAAATCTGTTCCCTGTAACGTAACCAGTGATATATCGATGGGCCGTTTGCAAGCGTGCATTATCGCTGTCCCAGCTAGGCAACACTGGCCACTTTCACTTGTACGTTTCGTGATTAATCCGATCGTATCGTGTATTTTGTCATCTTTAGTTTAAAATTCTCCGTAATTGTGTGATCTCTATAGTAACCGTGATCAATAATACGTGTGGAAGGTGTAATGTACCGCGGGAATTTTCAGTTAAAATTCTATGGACACTTGAGTGAAAAGCGGTCGTTTCGATATCGATTCGAATCGAATTCTCATCGTGCCGACGGTTTGGCGTTGCTCTATCTTAAATCAGACCACGTGGTGATTTGTTAGTTACGTCAAAATTAGATACTACACATTTTTGCACGAACTTTCGATCTATCGTCTATATCGGATATAATCGACTCTCTGCAAACGTAATCGAACTTCAATTATATCGATTTACTCGTCTCGATATACGATTTTAAGAACGAAGCGACGTCTACAGTCAATAACAAGAAAAGAATACGAACACGAGAAGATGACAATTTTTGGACATGTTTACCCGATTAGAAGGTGAATCAATTTTACATACCTTATTCTTCGGCGACATTGCGAGGTTCTGACAGCAACGTTCTGTCAAAAATGAAGATGAATACACCCTCGCGATGAATGAGATAGCGAATGAGAGGGAGAAAAAGAGATGGCGAGCCTTGCGCCACCTGAGTGGACAGCGTCCAGCTGCGGTACGAGAAACAAGCGATATGAAAATACGCGCTGCTCAACCACCGGCTGACTTATCGCATCGCAGTCGTTGAGTCCATCCGATTCCCCACTCTATGAAATATCTATCTCACTCCATTTCCCTTGCCAACTCTTCTCCGTGTATTCTATCGTCTCGATTTGCTCAATGCCTCCTTCTTTGTTCTATGATTTTCCTCTATATATACTTAACTTTTCTCCTTCTCTTTGTTCCACACAAGACTGACCGTCTTCCTTCCGCTACAGATTTCCACGCAAGCATCATTCATGCGATGCGATGTCGTGCTCGCGGACATAGAATGCATGGCTACCGATCTATCGATAGGTACAAAGTTCTAGCGTGTGCCCTGTTATTCAAAATATGCACCAGATATCACAGTTGAATGAAGATCTTTTGTACACTGAATATGGGACACTCAGTGATAACGACGAACATCTATACGATTTAACGAGTTAAACAACGCTAGAACGATGAGAAAAAAGAACGATATGACAGGAAGTCGAGTCGGAGGAGTGTTAAGAAAATTCGATGTCTCGTTTACGATAGAATTTACATGGAATTCGATACGATCGAGCAGAGGTTATTTTCTAAATTAAACAGTTCCGAGTGTTTCGTCATGAAAGGAGTTCTAGCGCAGATGCGCGAATACGTCTCTGTTTTATGACGAAAATAGAGTAGCAAATCGTGGCTTTCGGCTCACCCATTTCACGTGTTTCAGACACCGCTTGAATTTACTTGAGCTTTTTCTACGATTCATCCATTCCCTTACAACGCAAATACGAGCTGAATCATGAAATAAAGACTAGAAAAATCAGGAACTAAAAATGAAAAGGGGAAATGGTTATGATTCATATACATATGTTGTACTGAGTAAGAGAAGGAAGACGATAAGCAAAGAAATGAAAGAAACTCACGATGTTATTGGCCGTAGGTTTCGGCTTGATCTGCAGGCCATCATCGTCACCGATCGGCTCCCCAATCTGTTCGCGGCTGCTGGTGGGGCCCATCTCGGCGCCGCGGCGCCTACCCTAGAATCGGTTGTCACTATCTTCAACGAATTGAAACACCCACGGCTTCGTGATCCCGCGTCCCCGTAGACGAGGGACGATGCGAGATCAGAGCGATCACCAGCCGGATGACACCTCCTTCGGGCGGTCCGGTGCGCCCCCTTTCGATTTATAAGCCTTCCATTGGCGTTGCATGAACAATCCTGGAAGTCGTAGCTGCTCAATGACAGCTTCTTCCGGGCGATTCACCGCGTCGTCCTCTTTCTTTGCTCCTCTCTCCGTTCCTCCTTCTCTCAGTCCATTGATGTGTGTTCCAGTGCACTATTGTACTTGAAGACGAAAGAAGCAAATTTTCTTCAGAGAAACAGTCGTTGCAGGACAATAGTTACCCCCTCGATGCAGTTATACGTCGATTGTGCGTCACCGGCCGTTTCTTTCCCGGTGTTCCTCGTTACGACCAATTCGGCGAAGCCGCGACACGACCGCCACCACCGGCACCAATTTCAGATCGTTCGAACCCTCAACGACGACGAGGACGTTGCTTACACCCCGCGCACGACCTAGTCCACGGAATTTCGATCCACCTTGTCAGGAACCTACTACGTGCTGCCTCCCCGATCTGTTTTCTTTAATCGTTCGCGTTCCAGTATGAAACGGCAAGAAAAATGTAATAACCACGTTGTCACCGTTATCGCAACCGTTTGCGTGAGTATATTCACGATATAACCGGGTGAAAGAGAACGTGAAAATCCTGTTGGAGAGAATTTTCTCGCAGACGATCCCGCCGCGGGTGGGTAGCGCCGCGGCGCCCCGGGATCAATAAAACGACCGCCCGGCCGTCGCCTTTCCTAGGTCCTGCCTGCCTGCCTGCCGTGATCTCCCGTTTACGCGACGCTGGACGTCGCGACGCGTTTCCCCCTCCCCCTTCCCTTCTCTTTGCACCGCGGCCGCTGAACGCGCCGAACGCATCCATAGGACGCAAGCGCGATCTCCTGTCGCGCACGCCCCCACGCGGTCTCTCTCCACGAGCTTGCGCAGCACGATTATCGACGCGATAGTTAGTCGGTATTGCATGCATCTATACCTAGCCATTTCCTTTCCTCCCGTTCCTTTCGGATTTCATCTATCTCTTTATGCGGGACAACGAAACGTACAGATTTCTCCAGTACGGGGTTACTATTTCTGCAAATGCCGCGATTTTTCATTCATAGGGAAAATCAATGGACATGCTTTTCGCACATCGTGAGTCAAATAGACCTCTCTTTGTGTTATGCTTAAAGGAGCAACAGAAAAGGGTTGGGCATTTGAATCTTTTTGTTCTTAGTTGTTTCTGGTAAAATCGAATTTTGCTGTTGACGTATAGTATCATCCATTTGCAGCATAAAGCACGATGCATTTCTTGTTGTATGTATATAATCGTGTCGTATGTCAATCCTACTTGACCCATGGAAGATTGCAAATATCTACTTTTTAACTATTTTGCGATTACAATTTAGAGCGCTGATGGAATTGCCTTGCTTATTGTAACAAAAGGCCCATTTTCAACTGCAAAACGTACTCATATACACGTGTGAATGTTTTCGCTGGGCTTGCGACTCGGAAATAAGATACTGCAGTGTTCGTTGTCGCAACCTTCGGAGTTGAAGGCCACTGCTGCTCAATGAAATTTAGACTAGCATGTTTGTTGACCATTTGCAACGTATCTTTATGTCGCTGTATCAGGTATACTCGGTGCTCGCGTTAAATAAACCATACTTTAATGCCTTCGATGAAATCGTTAATGTAGCAAGAATTATTTTCCATTTGTTCGTCTCTTAATTAAAATATAAATTCACAAAGGAAACAATCGTTGTGTCTATTCTACTAAAAGATACTTGCATAATTGATTTAATTACTTAGAAAATGTTTGTGCGCTCAATTACGTTTCAGTGTCCAACAGTACGCATAATCGATTTCGTATTATTCTGTAAGTTATTCCGCACAATTGCTTTTATTTTGTAGCTGCATAAGACAGATCGATATTCGACAGTTCTCAGACTAGTCACGAACACGTTCCAAGGATATCCTGATGTTTGATAGCGCTGCAATTGCAAAATAGACGTTCGAACATTCCAGCGAAGACGTAAATTAAACTTCCGTAAATATCAAAATGCTGCGATTACTTTATTCGAATCTTTCAATTCTCGTTAATCCAGAAGATTAGCTACAAAATTCCTTTGGCATTAACAAATTTCGATTTCAGCTTATCCAATGGAAAAAAAATCAGAATAATCACGCGTTCAGTTTAAACGGATAAACTTCTGCGATTCTCGTAATTGTTTTATCACTTGTTTCGCGACCGTACCCATTTCGTTTTCACTCGAAGTCGCGATATCTTCTATTTTGCTGATCGGCAGGGTGGTAATTAAGTCCTGGATATATTTGGGATTGGTTAAATCGTATGTCAGCGATTGCAGCACGCGTAAACAGAGAAATTGTGTTTCATCCGGAAGCGAATTGTTCTTCAAATAATAATTTAACACGTCGCCTACACGTGATTCGAAAAGATGCTGCAAGCCAGTTTTATTCATACTGACATTATAAAATATCATGAGCATCAATCTGTGAAACACACGGTACAAATAGGATCATTAACAAATTACCAGGCAAATTACCAGGTATTAGTAAGATTACCTCTTTAGAGATAGGGAACCTTGCGAAAATGGTAAGGTAGGCATGAGTTTCACCATTTTCTGCACGAAAGCTTTACCGTTCGTATCGGTAATTAAAAATTCACGTCCCTCGGGTGTCGCAGATATATTTGTTACAATGCCTAACAAGCCAATTATGAACTGATACTCGATGTTACAAGTGGGGGGTAAAGCACTTCGATAAGTGTTTATAAATGCGACAAAACTTCCGTCCGTTATTGATAAAAATTCGCCTATCATATGCTGAAACTGTAATGGGCATTATTCGTTAAAGTACATTATTCGTTAAATTGTGAAAGTAAAAGTATTCACCCCGGATAGCCAGACATCGACTATTTCCGGAAGTCGAGACGCACGCCAAGTTAAATTACCCAAAACTGCCCCCAAAGTTGCACAGTATGTACTTTGATTCACTATCTATAGAAATAATAAACGTATTAATACAACGAATATGGATAAATACTTCATTCATTTTTATATTAAATAATTGATGAATCACTTGTTCTTTCAAGGATTCTATTTCTTCTTGTGCCTTTTTATTTTTGTCCTCTTTCTGTTGTAACTCTCTACGCAAATTTTCACACTCGACTTCGAGGGCTGAAATTTTTTCGTTTTCCTCTAAAAATATCGAAAATATTAAGTAACCGTATCTTCTAATAATAGTGAAAATAACAATTTCCGTAAATAAGCGACAAATAATTCGTATACCTTTATTTATTTGATCAGTAAACGATTTCTGATATGAACAAGTGAAATCCTGTATCTTTTGACCATCTTCTATATTTAATTTTTCTAAATCTATGTCTAATCCAGAATCAATCAGTGCTTGAGGAATGTCTTTTATAAATCTATGGATGCTCTTCTCAGCAGTGTTTAAGGTCTCCCCCACTGAAATCTGAAAAATTGTAGTATATTTATAATACGGATATAGGTTTCCTTTAACGTCATTTCCGGCTGCTTTTTATATTCTAAAAACCACATGATATAAAACGAATAATGTTAATCGTATTTTAAATGTCAAAGAAGTATATAAGGAATATGAACATACCAAAAATTGTGTTTCGTCTTCTAGATTTGTTTGTTCCTCTTGAGCATCCTTGTCCATGTTTATTCAATTAAATTTTGGGTTAATACAAATAATTTTCTTATGTGTTTAACGAATTGATATCACTGGAAACACTTTCAACATGTTGACAATTATCGTAATTTACGTGAAATACAAGTTTTTATAAAGGTGTAAAAATTCATATATTATCGCGATACAATTTGAAACATACAATAATCGTAACTAATTGATTTGTATTTCCTAACAAATAATTCATTGCTTATTTAAAAAATTATTTTTAACTAATTATTTTGCTCCTTTTCGTACAGATTATAAAAAAATATATATCGTACTTTTTTAATTATAATTAACAAAAACAGACCAAAAATATGACATTACTGTTTATTTATAATCATGTAATGGAAATGAGCTTTATGTATAGACACACCCAAAAGAAACATTTATTTGATGAGAAGTTATATCGGTAAGTAAACTCGATTTTCTCTTAAAATGAAGCTTTTGTGCATTGTTGTGTATTTCTTTAATATTTTTAATTTAATGTAAGTTTTATTATGAATTTGGTACTATGTGAAACATGCTTAAATTTGAGATGGTTTCTTTGTGAATCTATCATAATACAAGTAACGCATGTATTTAGCGTGGCCTGCATTTTATGCATCTCGGAACACTATACGTTTATGCGTCTTCGTGTTATGATACAAAAAAATGCGTTAATTATAACCTTACGATTAGAAGCTCTCTTATTTTTAAACTACCCGGAATCTCAGTATAACGTATTGCTGTTGTCTACGTAAAACTACATGTAAGTTGTGAAAATATATTGAATTATATTTTGATATGTTAAAATTTAATTCATGAATCATTGTATACACGATAATTTTTAATCATAATAACCACGAACAATATTCCATTTGTTCTGAAATGTGAACAATATTAAAATGTTTGAATTTTTTCTTTTATAGAAGTATTTATAACCACTTTATACAACTAAAGATTGTCCAACTTATCTAATACATTTAAATGTTATGTAACAACAGTACTTTAAAGATCATTATTAATTTTTAGATACCATTATGAAGTTTTCAGAAGGTGATGAGGTACTTGTGAAACATTCAAGTACTGGCAAATATTGCAAAGGTAAAATATTACGTACAAGAGGTGAACATTATAAAGTACGACTTGAAACAGGCATTGAACAATATGTTCATTCAACCGATGTTAAGGTACATTTTTTTTATTAAATTGAAAATAAATATGTATACTTAAACTTCATAATTTAATATTTTTTATATATGGTTCTATTAAAATTTTAGATAAATAGGCCATCAAGAAGTACAACAAGAAGTACCAGTAGAGGTAAAAAAAGTCCAACTAGAAGTTCATCAGCTAGAAAGTCTCCACGTAAACATTCACCTGCACGATCTACATCTGTAAATAAACAGATTAAAAGAAATACAAAATCTGCAAAAATTTCTTTGTCACGAATAGATGCACCAAGTGGTAAATATATAGCTATAAATGATATGTTATTCTCCTAATAATATTATTAAATAATTTGATTCTTTTTCATGTAAAATGTATAGCTGGATATATAAATGATAAAATCATCGATACAAAAAGTATAAATGATGATGAAAATTCTATTGAATCAATGCCTCTTCAATCACGTTTGACAGAAATGAGAATGGTTACACGTAGATCAACAAGATTGTTAAATAGTACGCTAAAACCTGAATCAGAGCATAAAATGATTTTGTTAACAAGAAACATTGATCGAGCTGTTTCACTTCCTTTAGAAAGGAAAAATCAGCAGCTGCACGATTTTAATATTGAAGGAAAGGAAAGAGGTTATTCAGTACAAAGAGATCAAGTAAGATTTTTATATGTTATTTATTACATATTAATTTATTATATTTTAGTTATATTTATTAATATTTAATTTCAGGATTTACTAAAAACTTTGAGTTCTGAAGAAGATGCAAATACAAATGCACAAGTGATAGAAAAACGAAAAAGAGAAATCAAAATGGTCAGTGAGCCACAAGAATGGGGAGGATGGTTTGGAACTCTCATTCTTATATTTTTATCTCCTGTGATTATGATTTTACCACAATTAATGTGTACAAAAAATAAATGTACATTTGAATACCCTAACATATCTAGAGACCTAAATTCTTATATAAATTTAAAAGTTTTTACTGCATATTTGGGTCTGTTTTTATTTGTTATAATTTTTTCAATTACACCGATTGGACGAAAAATTGATGGACTACAAAGTAGGATAGAGAGATTACAGTATCGTATAAATGGTAATTTTATTTAATATTTAGATTACTTACTTTAAAGAGAAATTGTTCAAATGGAATTATTAACATACTATATTTTTTAGGTTTCTTGTGTGGCCTTTTATCAATAATTATATTTTTTGCGTGTATGTATACAGAATTTGATATTATTGATCTCATTCTGCAAAATCACATACAATTTGCAATAAGTGGTTGGATTATTGGAATAATCTTATCACTGTTGCTATTTATAAAGGGAGGCAGAGCTCCTATAGCTAATCTAAATATACATGGATCTACCAATAGTGTGATATATAATTTTTGGCAAGGAAGAGAAATAAATCCACGAATTGGGCCAGTAGATTTTAAAATAAATCTTTTCCGGACTTCTATGATAACGATTGTAATTATTTCTTAAGATATTTTGTATATTTAAATGTGCATAATGTAAAACATATTATTTTATTAAAATTCTAGATTCTTATAAACTTATCCATTGTGATCAAAGCAATTGAAGAAACGGAAATTTACAGTTTACAGCGCCTTAATATAGGTATTTTATTAGGTACTTCATTACAAATAATTTATGCAATGGACGCACTGTTATTTGAATCCGCAATGCTAACAACTTTCGAGATAATGTATGAAGGAACTGGGTATATGCTTTGTACTGCATATATGATATATCCATTTTTACCGACTCTTACAACGAAGTATATGTTGTATCATAAGTATGTATTAAATATGAAAGATAATATTGCACCATTCAACTGAAATTATCACCAGACATTTCTTTAATTTCAGAATAGAACCTACTTACGTATTTATCTTTCCTGTATTCATGTTTGTACTTGGTTATTTGCTATATAGAATTAGCAATTTACAAAAAAATGAATTTAGAAGGAATCCTTTGTCTCCATCATTAATGCGTAAGTATACAGATTTTTCAGGTGTACAATAATTTCAATACTACAAAATAAATTTTTATATTATTTATATATTTGTTTTGTAGACTTAGAAACTATACCAACTGTCCGTGGTAAGAAGCTTATAGTGTCTGGATTATGGGGTTATGTAAGGCATCCAAATTATTTAGGTGATATGATAATATGGTGGTCAATATCGTGTATAAGTTTAGTAATTGATATTTTGCCTTATTATTATGCAATTATATGTACAATGTTGTTAATATATAGGGCGATAAGAGACAATGAACGTTGCAAAATGCGCTATGGTTTAGCTTGGGAACAGTATATATCACGTGTTAAGTATATGATTTTATATCGTATATTTTAGGGAAATATAATGTGTATAAAATATTAGTAAGGTATTTTTAGATACCAAAATATGCCACAAAGTTGTACCTTTAAAACTGCAATGCTCATTATTTTATAGAATATTTTAACCATGTCAGAAGTATATATAGTGTATATACATATATACACATAAAGGAACAATATGTAGGGTCCAAATTAGCGCAATACAAAACCAAAATAATGATTGTAACATTTAATATTAAGTCCAAGCGTATTGTTTCTTTAAGTCTTTAAAGTAATGAATAATATGTGGTTATAAAAGAAGTAGTTTTTAGAAGAACACATAGAAAAAGATATTGTTGACACAATTATATGTAATGTAGAGCATATTTCTATGATAAAGACATTAAAATAAGAATTTTTATACTTTTTATACAAATTGTACAATTAACAAATAAATAATTTTTTAGTAGTCGTGTAATTTAAAAAATATATAATACTCATAAGGATTAATAAACAAATCTATAGTTTTTGTATTGTCTTTTATTATCTACGTCATACGAACTGTTTTGCAAAGAAATTTTTCGTAATGCTTGTCATAATAATATGGTAGCATGACATTGCAGTAACAGTAACTGCAGTTTTTAAGGTGTAGGAGTTTGTAGTGAGTTCTATTAATTTCATTGACAAAATGGCAACTTTTTTTGGTGAAGTAGTATTTCCAGTTTCACGAGCATTTTGGGATGATGAAGATGAAAGCAGTACAAGTGGATGTGCAGTTAATCAACCGTAAGTTATATTTCTACTAAACATAACCTATTCTTAATAAACATATACAAAAGTTTTAGATATTATTTTTTTGAAATACATTTCAGTGAATTTTTTGTCCGATGGTTAGAAGAAAAACCATCAAAAATTGAGACTTTAATTGTAATTGAAGGCGAAATGTTAATCGGTAATATATATTTATCTTCACTGATATCAGTATTTTGACCACGATACAAATGTTTATCACAAAATTATAGATTTTTCAAGAGGATGTTTATGCCCAGATTTAAAGGAAGTATGTTTCGTGGAAGATGACAAGCAAAAGAAAATGTTTACAATTTATGAAGTCAGTGGTGAGGTTTATTTATGTATTGTGACTTCAAGTTTTGACGTAAAACTATCTGGTAAACTAGTAGAAAAAGTAAGGAAACATCAATTACATAGAATTAAATGTACTACTTGTATTAATTTTATTAAATTAATTAGATAGGTGATATTATATTGAGTGCAAAAAATACAATTTGTATAACATGTCGTCATATATCACAATTTAAAAGCAAGAATATACCAGCAGTACCATCCTTCTTAAGAATGTTAACTACAAAAAATGGAGAGAATATTTGTAAATGGAAAGAACCACTTTTAGAGCAACCAAATATTATATATGGAGTAACAGCAGGAGGTTAATATTTAAACATAATATAAAACATATTTTAAGATAAAAATTTATTCCTAAACTTATATATATATATTTCAGTATTGTCATATGCCCAAATTATGGAACTACCTTCAGTTTTGTATGTTTTATATGCAGACAGTTTTGTACTGGATTCATTATCTGCAGAACCTCTTTTAAAATTATTTGCAGCAATGAATTATACATTACATGATGTTACATTTTCTGGAAAAGATTTTTTTAATAAAGGCAACCTATACATGTAAAATTTTGGGTAACTTCTTTCTTAGAAGTTTTATATTTGCATTTCCTTATTCTAGTTAAAAATTGAAGCACGTAAATATTGATAATATAAAAGTTTTATAATTAAATGCTATTGTCAATTGTAAACCTTACATATTTACAATATTTATAAGAATTTAATTATTATTTTTTAATAATACTTAAGTAATATATAATTTAATAAACGTTAGTTATGATAATAACATTTACACAAACAAACATTGCATTTTTGGTATTACAGATTTGTATGTGTTAAGGTTGAGGTGGATAATACGTACGTGGTGTAGGTGCTGGAGGCACTGGATTATTTGGAGGGAAATATGACGCGTTTGTAGGATAGGGATATGGTTGAAATGGTGCTGGTGTTGTAGTAGGAGCTGGTGGTGCAGGTCTGATGGTACCAGAAGAACCAATATGATGCATTGGTGGAACAATGTGATTCATTGTATTTACAGGAGGGGGAGGTACAGAAACATTTGCTGGAGGAAATGCTGGTGGATAATTGATATTACTAGGTGCAAAATTGGTTGGATATGTCGGAAAGTGTGTTGGCACATCCATTGGTTTAATTGAATCTGTAGTATCTGTAGTTAGACATCCATTTGCAGAGACCGCAGCTGTCTCCACTTTAGTAGCTTTTCCTGGTGTAACTATAATGTGACGTTGATAAGACACTTTTTTATCTTTTATTTACCATAGTGATAAAATATAATTATTTTTATCATACCATTTGGTGTAGTAGATGCTGTAGCTTCTGCAGGGGGTGCTGTTATAGTTCTATCTCTACAAGGCTCATTAGATGGTGTTAATGGTGGTGAATCTGGTGGTTTTGTATTATTAGCTTGTGAATATAAATCCAATACTTGATGACATATATCTAAACAAATTAAAAGTATATATAAAAATTACACATACTTATATTGATGAATTTAAAAGAAATGAATTTTTTTATAAAACCTTCTAAAAGATCCATAGTAACATCCTCAACAAACATATCCCACCAACGTAAATGTTTTGGTAGCCTTCCATTCCAATCTACTACTTCAAATTTGCTAAGTTTTCCTGCTAGGTACATGAGTGCAACAGCTATAATTTCTGGTTCCCACTGGAGTGATAATGTTGTGCATAAACTTTAAGGAAAATAGGATAAAGATTAAATTTACCATTTAAATTAATTTTAAAAAATAATAAGACATTCATACCTGTCATTAACAAATGTCCAAGCCATTTGAACCATTTTTTGTAATTTATTCTTATCACCTGTAATATATCATTGATCTTTTTATTGTGTTAGTAAATATATTATTATTTATTAAAATCATAGAATTTACTTCAATACCTTTAAGGCATTTTGCATATTTTAGCAAGTAACTATATGGATGTTCCACTTGCAAATCGAATTTGATAGTTTGTAATAAAATTCTTTCTAATGTCATAACCTCTTCCTAAAAAATTTATAAAAAGATTGTTTTAAATAAACAATAGTTGTTTTATAATGTAAGTCTTTATAGATATACCTTTGGATCTTCTCCAAATGTCATAAATTTCTGCTCAGTTAACAAAGATTTTGCAGTCTTAATTATATCTTTACATTTTTTTGGAGTTTCTTCTACTTTACCCGCCAGGAATAAACAACAGCATGCAGTCACCTATGTAGTTTAGAATATAAAATGTTTATTTCTCAAATTAAGATACTTAATATTTATCAATAAATACTTACATATCTTGGAAAATTTTTAAATGAATGAAACATATAAAATCTATGAAAATAGACTACTCCAGTTGCCATTGTATTGTATCCTAAGTCCATTTTTGTGCCTGTATCAATAATAAACCTTGCACCTTCTTTTCTATATCTACATTCTGTTTCATAATCAATTCCATCTTGAATGGATGGTGTATTTCGTAGTTCTTTCTTCTCATAATACCAGCATGGCATTTTTGTAGTGCTTGAAAAATAAAAAATATGAGAAACTTCTATATAAACAAATTTATAGTAGGAGGGATAGTACTTTCCACAAACAACACAAATTTTGAAGCAGGTTAGAATAAGTACCAAAGCTTAAAACGTTCTTCTTTTTCACTTGTTTAAATGTTTTTCATAAAATAAATACAATTCTTTTAATTAAAGAAGAACTCAATTGCTTATTATACTGGTACTATCGAACTATTTGTTACAAACAAGAATCTCAATATCCACAAATACTGTGAACATATATACTACATGAATTTATCTGCAAATCGACATCTGTGCGCAGAACTAAAAACACATTACTATTTTATGTGAAGTTGTACCACTTGTTGGATGTCAAGGGTATATTTCATGTAAACGTGTCTTGTAATAAATAGAATAAATATGTTATATTCCACTTTTTTTAAACAATGCTTGTCGTAACATATTTTATTGAAAAATTAAACACAATTTGTACAAAAAAATTGTGAAAATATTTTGTATGTTAAGTGATTTAATTTAAACATTTGGTTAACTGTAGACAAGTAAGATCAATTAAAATTGTAAAGTTATTGTATTTCTTTTTATACTACTTTTAATTTATTATTACGACAATATATATCTGTCTGTGACTTGTTAATACATTTTTCAGTTTATTTTGTTTTGTTTGATGATAAATCGATAACATACTTGTGAAGGTGACTCATTAAGTCAGCAACAAAGAAATGTAAAAAAGATGGTCTACAAAAAGCCGTTAAAATGTCAATCTGTAATATTGTACTGAAATAAACATGACCAAAAAAATTATTGTCATTTCTTTTACAGTTTTTATTATACTATTCGTTACACTTATATACCTGTGTTCTCAGCTTTAAATTAGTTACTTGGTATTGTAAGTTTGATCAAATTTAATGTTTATTTATATTTCGTTTAAAATACTGTATGTATTATATTGTTGCGTATACTTTTAAAATATTTTTATGTATATATGATAAAGTTTGATGAAAAGTAGCCATTTTGTTTAACTTTATTTAAAGCTACAAAGCAGGTGCTTCCGGTTCGCGTCAAAGTTCTGGTTTGAATGCCTTCGGTTTAACGCGTTATCTGTGGTCAATACGTACTAGGGTATATGTCATACATGCGTCTATCAATTTACCGCGAATTCTTGTAACATTTTGCATTTTGAAGGTGATTTGCGTTACACCTCTGTAACATAACTAAATGTTAATTTATGACGACCGCGCACGCAAGAATATTTTACGAAAATATCTACAATTTCACAGATAATAATACGACGTCGAATATAATGCCGTTGGCAAATTTGACAGTTCCTTGGTCTGAGCAACATATAACTGAGAAGGTAGAATTTTCGTATTTATTAAAATAATCTAGTAGTATTGAAAGTATTCCGATAATTTGTTAATTCTGTTGATATATTAATTTTAATTTTGTAATTAACAGTTTATTTGTTACAATTAAATTAATTCTTCAGCACGATGTAGACATCCTCCAATCAGAGTCTCAAGAGGAAATAATGATAACTCAAGAAAATGTAGTTGAACCTTCAAATGGATGTTCAGAATCACATGAAATAGAAGTACGCGAAGTAGTAAGAGATGGTCATGAAAAAGCAGATCCATCTCAATTTGAATTGCTTAAAGTTCTAGGTCAAGGATCCTTTGGCAAGGTATTAAATATTATGATGAATTAATAGTAAATAAGATATAATTGAGTAATATATTCTAGAAGTAAAAGTTTTTATATTATTTAGGTTTTCTTGGTCAGGAAAGTTATTGGAAAAGATAGCGGCACACTTTATGCTATGAAAGTGTTAAAAAAGGCAACTTTGAAAGGTGCATAATAAATTAAATGTATGAGGATAGCTCTGAAGGTTTTAAAACATGAAGACTACTGTAATGGAACATTGATTTTAAGTTTAAGTATATAGAGATTATCCTTCATTATATTTAATTTTTTGCTCAAATTTATAGAAAGAATTTTCAGAGCAATTCTCACTATAAAAATTACGTGTCTTTTTTTTTTTTTTTGAAGTGGTTTAATATTGCAATATTATCTCAGTTCGGGACAGAGTTAGGACAAAAATGGAGAGGAATATATTAGTGGATGTTGAGCATCCTTTTATTGTTCGACTACATTATGCATTCCAAACAGAGGGTAATCTCTACTTAATTTTAGATTTTTTAAGAGGTGGTGATCTATTTTCAAGATTGGCTCAAGAGGTATTTTTTTACTATTTAAATTCATGTAATATACAATTCATAGTATTATGTTTTTATGACATTGGATTTGCTTTTATATTGATTGTTCTAGGTAATGTTTACTGAGGATGATGTAAAATTTTATTTAGCAGAACTTGCTCTTGCATTGGGTCATGTACATAAACTTGGAATTATTTATAGAGATCTCAAACCAGAGAAGTTTGTATTATATTATTTGTCAATAATTGAACTATTGTAAAGTTATACAAATTTTGATACTTATTTTGTTTATAACAGTATTTTGCTTGATACTGAAGGTCACATTTCTTTAACCGATTTTGGTTTAAGTAAACAACCTTTAAATGATTGTACAGCATATTCATTTTGTGGTACTGTAGAGTATATGGCACCTGAAATTGTAACTAGGAAGGGCCACTCATTTGCTGCAGATTGGTGGAGTTTTGGTGTTCTTATGGTTAGTTATGCCGATATAAATGGTATGGTAACTTTAGTTTCTATTAATTTTTAATAAATTCTCAATTTTCAGTTTGAAATGTTGACGGGAGCTCTTCCATTCCAAGGAGCAAATCGTAAAGAAACAATGACACAGATATTAAAAGCAAAACTCGGAATGCCGCTTAATATTTCACCCGAAGCCCAAGCACTTCTTAGAGTATTATTTAAAAGAAATCCTGCAAACAGATTGGGCTCTGGTACTCATTTATATTTAAGGCACAAAACTAGTTGTTATATTGTGTTTATTCAATGTTTTGGATTGTTTCAGGTGGAATACAAGAAATAAAAAATCACGTGTTCTTTACTACGATTGATTGGGACGCACTTTACAAAAAAGAAATAAAACCACCTTTTAAACCAGCTGTTAGTCAAGAAGATGATGCATTTTATTTTGATAGTGAATTTACATGTAAAACGCCTAAAGGTAGTGTAAATTATTTAACTTAATATAACTTATGCTAAAAATGAGCAAAATTAGACATAAAATATATTTTAGATTCTCCTGGAGTACCACCAAGTGCTAATGCCCACGAATTGTTCCGAGGGTTTAGCTTTGTCG
Source organism: Eufriesea mexicana (assembly GCF_001483705.2). Lineage (NCBI taxonomy): Eukaryota > Metazoa > Arthropoda > Insecta > Hymenoptera > Apidae > Eufriesea > Eufriesea mexicana. The sequence goes on from NW_016910292.1 coordinate 764,517, forward strand.
CACCGTGCCTTCTTGAGGATCACGTAAAAGCTCCTGAATATAAAAACTGTGATAGTCTTAGTGCAACCTTTCCGACATACGTGAGCCCCATTTCTGTAACTGATGAATATGAGTTTAAACAAGAAATTGGTAAAGGAAGCTACAGTACTGTTTATTTAGCTGTTCATAAAGTTTCTAAGGCAGAGTATGCTGTGAAGGTAATTGAGAAATCAAAAAGAGATCCAACGGAAGAAATAGAAATTTTGCTACGATATGGAAGACATCCGCACATTGTAACTTTGAGAGCTGTTCATGAAGATGATAAACGAGCTTATCTTGTATTAGAATTATTACGTGGTGGGGAACTTCTTGATCGATTACTACAAAGACGTAATCTTACAGAAAAAGAAGCAGCTGAAGTGATGTATACAATAGCTAATGTAGTTAATTATCTTCATGAAAATGGAGTAATTATCTGTTCATTATTTCTTAAGACTTTATATTATATTATGTTGTGTTTATTGACTAATCCGAAGTATGTAAATAATAGGTTGTTCATAGAGATTTAAAACCATCCAATATATTGTATTCAAAAATGGGAGCTGATCCAACGACACTCTGTTTATGTGATCTTGGTTTCGCAAAACAGTTACGAGCGGAAAATGGTTTATTAATGACTCCTTGTTATACAGCAAATTTTGTAGCACCAGAAGTGTTAAAACGGCAAGGATATGATGCGGCATGTGATATATGGTCACTTGGTGTTTTGTTATACATTATGTTAGCCGGGTAATTGGACGATTATTGAGTACTCAAATTTGAAAATGTTCTTTAGTGCTAGTGATTATATTTTTATATTTTAGATACACTCCATTTCGTAATAGTCCTGGTGATAGTGCCACAGATATATTAGATCGTATTGGACCTGGTTATATTGACGTTGAAAGCGGTATATGGTGTCAAATTTCGAATGAAGCTAAAGAGCTTGTTAAAAGAATGTTACACGTTGATCCTAATCGAAGGCCTACCGCAGCTGCCATATTAAAATATCCATGGATTGCCAATCGCCATCGTCTTCCTCAAAAAGCGTTACCTGATAGTACTAGGGACCCACATAGCCTAAAGGTATACTGCATTGATTCAATATATATTTGAAATATATTTATGTCGAGATTAATAATGTAAATTGAACATATTTTTAGAGAGCAGTAGCAGCAACATATAGAGCGATGTCTAGCAGTCCAAGATCACCTCATATCGGTCCCGTTGTCATGTCTGAATTGGCACGACGAAGAACACAAGCTAAGCCTACTGGTCCTACCGAAGTTTAAAATAAATCTACTTTTATTCCATGTTGTTAAGAAATAAGGAAAAGATATGCAATTACAGATTACGTATGTGATTACGTACTTGAAAAGACTATATTTTGTCGATATAAATCTAGTATTATTTGTGCAATGTTCAAATGTAGCTAGTATGTACTAATTTTATAAAAGTGTTCCGTTATTGATATACCATATAACTTCATTCACCAAAATCATCTCTATTCTGGTTAAAATTTTGTGTATGTGTATAGAATAGGAAATGTGTATTTAAATTCATATTTTCAATTTTAATATAAATATGAAATATCAGAGACATTTTAAATCTTATAATCTGTATTGTACATGATTACCATTTAAATATTAAAAAATAATATAAAATCTGTGAAAAAAAATAAATATATATAAATATATATTTAATAAAATGTAAAAATGAAGTATATTTACTTCGATTTTTGATCAATACTTTGTTAAATAAATTATTAATTGTATATAATAAAACAATTTTACTTAATTGCAGTTAAAATTACATTACATAATCTATATATAATTGTTTTTATTTAAAGAGTGTAATAAACGACATATTTTTGACAACTGTAGTAAATATATGAATAAGTATATAATATAATATACAGAGTGTCCCAGATTTTGATGTTCAAATTTTGTTAAATTTAAAAAATAAAAACCTAAAAAATTATAGTAAAAATACAGAGTACAAATAAAATAGTAACCGACTTGTGATGACTGTGATCAACAATATTTATATTTAGTTTCTTTATGTAAGCTACGTTTATTATTTGACGTCGTCACTTCTAGAGTTAATACTCCATTTCAAAATGTACACTATTTTTGACAATACATGATTGACAGCGATCGTAGATCGAATTTATAACTATGAATTTTATTTTTGCTTTACTTCATTGATTGCATTATTCATTTTTTGTATTAATTCTTACGCGAATTTATTCGAATTTGATGCATTTTTTTTTCAAACTTCCTCACAAATAGGAGTAGTAAGAATGACTGATCTATTCGAGTATTGTATCGCAGTAACCTCGAGCCAGTTACTATTTCACTTGTATTCCGTACTTTTGTTATAACTTTTTAATAAAGCGTTAGATCTATGTTTATATAACATTTTTTTCTTATTTAGTTCCATAGTATATACCAACAAAGTTTGAACATTAATATCTAGGACACCCTATACATAGTATTAATATAGTATTAAATATACAAATATAAAAATGATTTATATTTGTTATCAAAATAATGAGTATTTTTCAAAAATTCTTCAATTCTTGTAAAAAACGTCTGTAGAAACAATAAATTGCAGGCTATTTGATAGTAAAATATATTTAATAAACTATTAGTAAACTGTTTTTTGAATTACTGATATTATTTTGTTAGTAATATTAATTGCGTATCTTGTTCGATGATAAATAGGAATAAAATACTATAAGTATATTAAATCACATTACAAATTATTCGGATGACATAAAAGATTAAAATATATTTTTGAATAGCAATTGCAAAAATATGAACTAAAGAATAAAAATAATATTGAAAATTCCTTATTTTAAATTCATATCTATTTTTAGAATTGATATAGTTTATGTCAATCGCGTCATGTATATAAGTTCGTAATTCATTGCGGTAACATACGCGCATGCGCCTATTATTAAAGGAAAATGTGGTAGATGTTTGTTCCGACCGCGGATCTGCGTACTTTGCTTTGTAAAAAACTTGTACCACATCTTTTAGTGGTATTTATTATTATATTCTCAGTTTTTTAAATTCAGTTACTTATAAAGGTGAGATAATATTCAATATTCATCAAATTTTCTGTTTGTTTATCGAAGTAAAGAACATAAGAGAGTAACTGTGATACCGTTAGCAAAGTCGTCGTTTTTACGTACTGATCTAACTTCTCCTTTACTGTGTTATGCTAAGATTAAAAATTTGCATACATTGATTATATTAAATTATATTCTATAATTATTTTTGAATTAAAATAATTGAATATTATAGAACTTTTGTCAGTATGTCTGATCACATTTCCTATTAAGTAACTGTACAATTTATGACATATTTTCTTTCAAGAAATCAATATTCCGAAGATTCCACATTTTAATTTCATTCAATGCTCTGTACAAATGTCAATGTATTGTAGAAACGAAGATATAAAAGCAAGATATATATAATGATTTGTAACTTTTTTTATTACGCGTTTACTTTTGTTCTAATTGTGCTACAATTATAACGTTTTCAATGAATTTGGTGTACTATTTTTTCATCGAATTTTATTAAATTCGTTGTGAATATGTGAATACATGAATACATACATGCACTTACACATATTTTTCAATTATGTGAAAGTTAATAATTGAATTAACAGCATGTGACAGTATGACATCACTTTCATGTTTTAGAACACTGATATTAGGTATGAAGTGATTGAATTTATTCGATCTGAAATTTATGTTTTGCGCTTTATTATGTATTTGGAAATAAATTTGTTTTGTAAAAAAATTATATTTATTCTTTTAGGTGCTTGTAATATGCTTCATAAAGGTCCACGTCCATTAGTTTTGTGTGGTCCTTCAGGAAGTGGAAAGAGTACATTAATAAAAAACCTTTTTGAAGAATTTCCAGATACATTTGGTTATTCTATATCACATACTACCAGAGCCCCTAGACCAGGTGAAGAAGATGGAAAACATTATTATTTTATAACTAAAGAAAAAATGCAAAAGCAGATAGAACAAAATGAATTTCTTGAAACTGCTACATTTAGTGGAAACATGTATGGCACTAGGTAAGAATTTAATGCCACTAAAGAATAAAAATAATTATAACTATTATATTATAGATACATTTTTTCAATTGCTTTAGCAAATATGCAATAGAAGAAGTACAAAATACAGGAAAAGTTTGTATATTAGATATTGATATGCAAGGTGTAAAACAAATAAAACAAAGTTCCTTCGATCCCCTATACGTATTTATTAAACCACCATCTCTTGAAGAATTAGAGAAGAGGTTAAGAGCTAGAAAAACAGAAACAGAAGATGCTTTGCAACAAAGATTATCTATTGCTAAAGCAGAGATGGAATATGGTAAATACTATTGATTAACTTATTATTTTCTTAAAAATTTAAATACATTTTTTGTATATTTTTATATTTATCAATGAAATATCTATACTCTAGACTTATTTCAGGAGAAAAGCCTGGAAATTTTGATATAGTGATTGAAAATGATAATTTTTTTGAGGCATATGAGAAGTTAAGAAAATTTGTTATGTCAAAAGTGAAACAAAATGAAGAGGGTATGATGAATAATATTTTTGTGTTATATGTGTTAACTAGCAGTATTTATGTGTGTTTCTAATATCTTACAGGGTGTTAAATCTATACTTCCTAAGGATATATACTTCTTCAAATTATAATTATTTTTATATATCATCATGTAAATTAGAGTAATAGGTTACTGTTACATGATGAAGTGCACTATAAACTCATGTCTAAAGTTTATATTACTAGATCAAAAAATAAACGTTAGTAAAGTCGGTAAGTTGACTTTAATATTAAAAGAGTAAATATATGCAGAATGCTTCAAGTTTGTTACATGCATAGTACTAATATAAAAATTCAAATTAATGTCATTTAGTTTTAAAGAAATGTAAAGCAAAGATTATATTGAGCAAAATTGTAAATAAGGAAACAAGGATATGCAGAATGTTCATATACTTTGTTTTGATTCAATATTCAAAGAGAGTAGAAAGAAAAGAATATTGTATGGAAAGTAACAGTAATTTACGAAGTTATTTTTGTTATTAAGTTATTCTTCGCAGATCTGTACATATTTTTACTTGTTTTATGTGAATAGTAAATGCGTAGTACAATATTTACATAACAGTAAGTTATAATATTACATCAGTTCAGTGCAGAACTTTTGTTACTCTAGTACTCTAGTATGTATAGAAACGTGTGAAATAATTTTAGATTAATGATATCTTGTCGAATGTATGCAAAGGATAGTCAATTTGTGTGAAGACAGAACTTTAGCATGGGCTAGATATCTAAAAGAACAATTGGAAAATTAAATATAATGTTTTGGATGTAGCAAACTGAGACTATTCACCAGACGAAGTTGTGTTCCAATAGTGTAGATTACTTATAAAGTACTTGTGGTTTTGTCCTTGTAAAACATTGTATAATTATTATATCATCCAAGATTCATTCATAAATTCAAGCACATTTGAATGTATCATATTGCCATTTTATCAGAAAAGGGCATTACGTAAACATTCCTTTAAGAGTATTTGTCATCAATTAGACATATTTCACACGTTCTATATATTTGCAAATATCCTCAAAAAATTATATTCGAAATTTAAAATAAATTCATATTACACGAAAATCAATGTTTTTAAAATTGTTACTATCATTATCAATTTAATTGTTATAAACATGACATTTGTATATTACCTTTATGTTGTATCATTATCTCGATCATTTCATTTATCGACTATCAGCATGTTGTTGCTTCCACGATCGCGGAAAAAGAATTACATATTTTCCTATATACGTCATGTTATTACATGTTAGTACGTATATGGTTACATAAATATGTCGATAAAGTGATATTTGAATGAACAAGGAGTAGCGAAATATGTACACATTGTTATAGAAAATTGTATCATTGTCGTATCATAAGCTATTGAATAAATATTTCAACTATACGATATTGAAAACCAACTATTGTACCTTTTACATCTTCTTTATATTTTCACTCGAAAGCAATAATCAATCTATTACATCTCCTTTTGAAGCATGTTCACTTTCCCCCCTGTAAAAACCACAAACTTCAAGATTGATGACGATGAGAGTAATCGCGTTTCGGCCAGTCCCCATGATGATGTCGTGTTTTATGTCTAGGTACTTCGCTAACTTCAATGGACGTCACTTTCACATCCTTGTCTTCTTCTTCTTTTTTTATTTCATCTTGAATCAAATTATCTCCATAACTTCTAGGCATAAATTCACTGGTTTCCTTTGTTTCGGGTAAACTCGGAACTTTATTTTCCATGGTCACTTCCGGTTTCCTCGAGAAAATGTAATTAATCACCTGAGGTCGTGGTGCAAAAATATTTTCTGTTGGATAAGGATCTATAATCGATCTCGAATCCGATGGACTTGCATCTTTTAACGATGGCATATTTATCTGACTTGTTCTTACAGCTTGTATCACTCCCTGTTCCTGTGGCTGTTGATTGTCGTATCGAATTGACCTGAACGATCCCACAGAATCTTTGTTACCAAGATCACGCGCAGTCAATCTTCTGATCGAATCCCTTTGATCTCCATTCGGTTGAATACGACTGGACAAAGCCAAAGGTTCTTCTCGAACCTCTTCATACACATTTCTCCTTAAATCGCGTTGTTTCAAATACTCCGGCAAATTCGGCTCAATTCCACGAATTTGTTGCTCGATCCTGTATCCCGGTTCAGGAACGATGATTCGACGACGATATATGGGATCCTGGTATTTGGCACGATCTAAATAACTTTCAAGAGTGTTCCAATTTTCCAAATCTCGAGAAATTGCCCGTCTGGCTAGCTTCGAAATTTCCTTTACATCCAATGGTTGGGTATTTGTGTCGAGGGAGAAACGATCGTCATTTTGCAGAAAGGTATCCGCTCTATTCTGATAGTTGTCCAACTGAATATTGCTTTCTGGATACGTGATATGTTCAGAGGGTACTTGGTAGGTTTTTTCTAGCACAGCCCCCTGATCGAAGTAACGTTTTTCTTGATAGTTGCTGCGAGGTTCCTCGTTGGTGTCGGGATAATAAGCCTCGTAGAAGACCGGCCCTTTTTCGAGGTCGTAGCTCTCGTAACTTGGGGAGTAAAACATATTGATTAATTCGTTAGAAAATGTTTTCTCTTTCATATTTAAGTTTCAAAAGAAAAATAAATTTATTCTTTAATTATAAGTGATTTTTTTAATAATTCGGAAGTTGAAATATAAGTTCATCTACATACCGATGAATATCGGGATTCCATGCAAAGATCGGCGATATACCTGGAAGAGCGAAAAGAGCAATTATTTCGGGAAATTTCGAAACGATTAAAATGATTTTTTAACACGAAAAAAATTGATCAAGTTAGTCAATTTAACCACCGTTGTTGGCTAGATAAATCGTTCAAATGATTTTATATAAACTAATTCGTTCCCATTAATCGATTTATATTAATTTATTAAAGCAAAATCCCACTGAAGACTGGCAAAATTAAAGGATGCAAACAGTACTTTCGTTGTTTCGTAATGATTCTTTTTAGCAAAATTTTATTCATGCACAATTTTCTATCATTGTTACGAAGCAATTCAAGTTAGATACCATCTAACCATAGTTAGATTCACCATAGATATCACCTAGTATTTTTCATCTCTCTTTTGGTGTTAAATTATTCTGAGTATTCATTTCAACCCTTGCATTCTATTCTAAATATCCTATTTCCGTTAGTTATAACGCCAGCAGCTTACACGTTCATTCTTGTTTATCACAAAGATGTAAAACAAGAAAGGGTAAAAGAAAAAGGACGATGAAGGTACGTACCGATCGAAATCGTTATCATTATTGATGAAAGTAGACACTGTTTAAGAGCCATGATCCTATCGCGGGGCAACGACAAGCAACTGAGCTTCTACGACGGGACGTGTGCGTGTATTTTCAGAGATCCCTAAAATAAACCACCATTTCCTTCAGGCCTAGCTGACTAATTCTCGCGTATAGAGAAAGAGAGACGAGCTGGAAAGCTTGAAAGACTGCAAACTACTATTCGTATCTCTTGATAATGTTGAAATATTAACCTCTTGACTCGACTTTTTCGATGATTCCGCGCTCCTTAAGCCATTCGAGCTTCATCGACGACGAGGAGTATCGTAACTCGGATAATTTGTTGATTCTGGAACTTTAGTTTTTCTTGAGCGGAGTAGGATGTCGAGCAGAAATATAAGACGATTTCTTTTTGTCGTGGTTAATATTACACGGTTCGTGTCTCGAGCAACAGTGGCAGCATGGACCAGAGGATCTCGGTAGCAAGTTGGATGGAATTTTCGTCAAACGAACTAGGATTTTGTTTCATATATCGCAGCGTCCAATTTTTTGTAATCACTATGGAGAATAAAAAGGACGGTAAAGTGTATAATGTGCAGTAAAAATTTCGTTGAAATTTTTTACCATTTTATCACTTTTATTTCGTTTTATTACTTTTCGCCATAAAACTTCATACTTTGTCAATTTTTTGTGATATCTCCTTTATTATCTGCAAAGCAGGAACGAAATTTAACTCTTGGCCGGAAAATAGAATACGTATAATAAGTAGTGCGACTGTGACACAGAAAATTGTTTAAATTTATTGTTCAGCGCAGTTGCATGATATTTGCTAAATTGAGCGTAACTTCTAACTTGTACAAAAAGTGCTATACCTCGTAATGGCCAGTTTTACATTTTCCAGATTGATCGTTCAGCTTTGTAACGGAAAAACGAGTTTCACTGGCGGAAAATTTTCAACAGAAATATACTTGGCAATTTTCACGTGAATTACTATTTTAATTAACATTACATGAATTATTGGGCGATACTGCATTTCCATTATCTTATTATTCCTTTTGTTCGATTATATAAGCTGTAAAACATTTTGAAATAATGTTATTTGCTAGTGAAATAAAATGCAAAATGTACAATTTGTAGCATTAAATAAGATACGTCACCTTCTCTTAATTTTTTTATTTTTTTACTTTCGCGAACAATAGGAAAATTATTTAATTGAAGTGCCATTCTAACTTAACCATACTTTTTCGTTAAGAAATATAATAGCGGATAATAATAATCATATTCCAATTTAGAGAAAATTCCTTTGTGAATCGTTTAATTGTAATATCACAAAAACTTTGCTTTTTCTGCCCATTCTTTTAAACGTTCATTTTCATTTTCAAGATTTTTCTAATATAGTACTCATATTCCATAATGAAGGTTATGAAATATCTGCGTGATTCAATCCATTGATCATGATGTTGATTTGCAAGGAAACAAATTACTTGATAGGATACAAGCTAGATGAAACTTGGCTGTAACACAATTTTGCAAATGCTGACAGTGATTTAATATCTTTTTGTAACGTGAATCACCGAAATGAAAAAAACAATGATACATGTATATGTTTAAAATTGAATTACATTAGTTTATCTCTTAATAATTTATATAATCATAAATTCATTTTCAGTATACCACAGTGAATGTAAAGTGAATACATAAACAGTGCTACCTGTAAGTATATTTTGTTACACTGTAAAGCATATGGATTCCTGTCTTATCTACCAACGATTCGCTTATCGAAGATAAATATTGATTTCTCAAGGGGCCGTTGATGTTGCAATCAAACGCCACTATTTCAATAACGTTTGGCACGTGTATCATCTTCTTTCATAACCTTTTTAACACTCTATTTAAATTAGCATCATCTTTGGAACCGAATAAGTCTATTGTATAATAAGAAGGGTGCTTATTGATAATTCACAAGCATCTAATTCAGACAAATTATCGATGACATTCTGTAACACATCCGTCACTAGGCTGTACTGGATATCGTTGAATATCCCTATTAATGTTGACGTACCAGAAAAACGCGCCCAATAGAAGACATCTTTCGGCAATCGCAGAAAGTAGAGCAACTGAGTTGCCTGTACCGACGTAAAGTACACGATGTGTGTCGTTTAATCGTCAACCCTTTTAAAAGTAAAAGTATATTTCCCAAGATATCATATCCATCTTTAGATATGAAGCTTAACAAACTTGACAAGAACATTGATAAATTACATAAAGTAACTTCACAAGTCCTCGAAACTTTTAATCGATATTTTTTTTTCACTTCTAAGATTCCGATGATACAAAGATTTATCAAGGTAATTTGTCAAAGTTGTTTAGTAAGATCATATTTAGAATAGATGGCAGTCTTGAGGACAAGTTTTCTCATACCAAGGGATAACGTAACAAATTCATAGACAGAAAGATCGTATCGAAGAATATGAAGCGGAGGAATAGAAATGTATTTAGAAACGCTTTATCATCGACTCGAAGATCTCAGGAAAGTAGGATTTAGGACAGCATAACGTCATCGCGGTGAAATTTACACGTATTGCCACGTCAGATACACCAGGATGTACGACAGCATCGTGCCTAGCTACACAGCAACTTCAGGTCGTAGAATATTCTCAGACCCTTTGGTATCTTGGTTGCTTTGGGGGCGATCACGCAAACCTGGTCGAAACCCGCTGTCGTGGTAAACTTTATGCTGCTTATGTCGTCTACTTATTTCTTGACGAAGAACGCGACAAACGAGGCAACCATCCTGTGGTACGCCACGTCACCTAAACGCCATGAAATACGGGAGAAATTCCTCATAATGAATATAATCGATCGTTGCGGAACCCAATTAGTTAACCATGTATTAAGGTAATTTTTTTAACCTCCAATTAGTATTGGATACTTTAAAATCATAATGCAATAATACCGTTTCTTAACACAATTTTGAATATTTATTCTTTTAGATGAAGAAAACTTGAAGTCTCTGCTTTAATTTCAAAAGGAAGAATTTTATATTTGAGGTATTTATTTTCAAGAAATTTTTCACGAAATGTTATATCTCTCCAATTATTTACTCGAAATAATTGTTATTATAAAAATATTTGCGACTATTACCAATAGTCCAATTGAAGGTGCTGTTCTCGTCGTTTCATGGCTACATTTCTCGTTCACCTTCGGCACAATTATATTCACCGTGAAGTTCAGCTTCCTCGCTAACCTGTCCAAGAGGATTTTGCTCGAGGCTTCGTATCCCCTGGAGGAAACATAGGTCGATTTTGGATTTATTTTGTTCCCAATTTTTATCACCTTGGATTTCCGAATTCTCGCTCTCTTCTGCTGCTGATCGAAAATGCTAGTATTGAATCGGTGCTCGTTGAAATTGACGGAGCGTCGATATGTCAGCGTTGATAGCTAACGTAGTATGCGCCTCTTCCGTCGCCCATCCACGTTGTCCAATTGTTCCATACTAAAATCGACGTGACCGTTAAAATGCCAAACGATTATGTGGCAAAATATATACGCATCGTGCTGCATGTCGCACTCGAACGATGAAGAATTAAAAATACGCGCTATGCATTTTTGCATAATGTTATTTTATAACTCGGTTTCAAATTGAATATCGTATTTTATACATTAAAAAATCTAGATTTCATATCTTTTAGTTTCAGAGCGTAAATACCATTGATAGCTTGTATTCTTGTTTCACTTTTTTGGAGATTAATGTTTTTCACAATGATATTGCAATGTTTGATATTAGAATACTTCAGTTACACAATGAAAAAGGATTTTACGAATATAAATTAAAAGCCTGGTGACTTAAAAGCGATTGTTCGAAAAGCACATTCCATATACGATACTCCAGTCACAGCTTCCCCTATGTTCTATCGATCAGTGGTCTCCGGTTGCCCGACATCGTCAACCGATCGTTCCATACAGCTAATACGATAAAATACTCTCTACTGTTCCACGGAAACAGTGTGTTAGAATTCAATAGCTCCTCGAAGGAGTCACTGCCTTCTAGGAAGATAACGTGCACCACCCATACGTCGATTCTCGTCTTTCTTGCACCAATATCTCCTTATGCTCCATTTATGGTGAAATAGATTCACCATGGATACCAATCTCTTCGTCTCTTTCCTCTTACGTGCATTACAGTCTTCCATCCTTGGGTGTTCTTTTTCCTCCACATTACCCTGTCCCATATTTGAGTTCATTGTGTTTGTATCATATTCCTGGTGAAAGTTCGACACGGTGTATATCTTCAGTGGAACAACCACACTGGAGTATTCCGCAATCATGCCAAGGAGGACGTCGAATAAATCTCGTAAAGTTTTCGTACGTTATACGAAAATTTCGTGAAACACGAAAGTTTTCGTTTCCTGTACAGTGCAGAGTTTTCGGTTGGTACCCAACTACCTTACAAAATTGTTTTTCTCGGTTCTGTACCTAACAGTTGTATATTGGTATTTGTAGCAGAGGAACCACTCAACATTATTATTCTTACAATTGCTTAAAATGCGAATCACAGTTGTATTCAAAATCCTGTGTGAAATTCTATATAGAATCTCACCAATAAGATTAATTCATTCTAATTGTTCGATACATCACAATTCGAAAATTTCTGTCACTTAAGTTACATCACTGTCACTGTGTCATAACCATCCCTAAGATCGGACATAAATCACAGTCTTCGATCCTCTGTAGAATTTTTAAAAATTACTTTCCATAACTCAATTATTCTAGAAATAATTGGCACTTCAATTAGGTCCCCAACAGATCCACAAAATTTAAAGAGAAATGGGGATTTTCGTGGTACTAATGTTCTCTTTCAATAATTTTTGCAGATCCAAATGGCTGATAGGAGGTCTAAGTCTTCGTCGGTTTGCAAGCAAATTCGCGTTTCCAATTTTTTTCCGACAACAGCTTGTTAACGTCCATTTCGGCGATGTCGCACGTCAATCTCCAAATATCTTCGAGCGTTTTCACGTGGAATGTAAATAACCGAAAGCTTGAGGAAAAAGCGTCAACGTCACGGAAATAGGCAATCACGCTTTGTTTACCCGGATCCTTATTTATCCGGTGTCTTTGGGGACAATTCAGCCTCGTCGTGTTCGATCAAAACTTTCTGGCTGATTACCCTCTTCTCTGGCTTGTCGATTCTTCGTTCTCGACCATCCCTTGTTGGTTTCGAGCGATTATCTCATGATCGTAGCTCGCGATTCGAATCACGTTGAGGGGCTGGGAAAGCATAGCGGGTGGTGAAACTCGCGCCCTTATCTCGAGGGCTATCGGTAAGCTTAGTGGTCGGTGAAAATTTGATGAAACCATTTAACGATGACATGGTCAGTGATGGTCCAGATTAGACCGGAACACGCTCAACCGTGGGTGGATGGTGGACTATATCCTTCGTTTGGAAAATTGCAAACGTGTTTCGAGGGTGGCTATGACCACAGGATTTTCTGCAAAGGGGATCAGGTGGTTAATATACTAACGCCAGAGCTATCGGACCAATCAACGTGATTGGTTTTAGATTGTTTATTTTTGCAGTTATTGAAAATAAGCTGTTTTTCGTGAAACCGATTTTTAAACATTTACCGAGGTAGAAATGTAATTATACTTATCGATTGATTTTTGTTATACCACTATAATTATAGGAATATTATATTTAAGTACATATCACAGTTGGTAATAGTATATTGTAGACTGGTGTATAGTATTTAATATTTATTATTTAATATTTAGTATTTAGTATTTAGTATTTATTATTTAGTATTTAGTATTTATGGATTAAAGAATGAAGCTTGAGGATCAGTTTTCTTGGAAGAGCATAATTAGAATAGGGAAGTTTAAAATTTTATTATAGTCCGGATACAGGATCTATCTGGAAAGGGATTACGCGGTTAATTTATTAACACTAACCTGATCAATCAGTTAGGGTAACTGGCTTCAGACTTCTTGTTTCCCTAGTTACCGAGTACTGAGTCTTGATAAAGTGTTGACTTTTATTGAAGTAGAAATTCAAAAAGTAATTACATATGGCTATTTATTTTTGGTAAAAATTGTAGATTGGTAATTCTAGTGTTAACCCTTTGCACTCGATGATTTTTTGGTTAAAGAAAAATAGGAGATCAAAGATTTTCTGCTATAAAACTGACGATATTTTCTTGAGCAGTGAAGAAGAAATTATATAATAATTGACACGTAGAATTATTTGATTTCGATACCTCTCACACCTCTTACATTGCTTTAAAGTTGATATATTAATGAATATCGATCTTCGAAATTTTATCAAATGGCGACTGAAGGGTGCCTTTCGAGTGCAAAAGGTCAATAGCCTGTATGGTGAAAGAAATTTCGTGCATTAAATAAGGGAATTTCGAGAAAAGTGCGAGTAGAAAATTACAAATTAAAAAGTATTTTATGACAATTTGCAAATAAAATTCTTTTTTAACATATTATGATTTATAGTCAGTCGATTAATCCAATAATTTTCTACATTTACTTTTTACGCGATCCAACATTTTAGACCCCTGTGCAATCACGTTGACACGATATTTAATTGCAAAGTGCGCCAAGCCATTCGATAATTTCTTCTATATTAAATTCCATTAAAACGTGATCGAAAAATGTATTAGACATGTAGCGATTCGTTAAACTTAATTACATTCTCACATTTTTATAAAAATCGGGCGTGCTGGTCCTTGATGGAACGTTAATTAATTTTTACTAATAGAGACCTCGAAAAAGAACGAACGTTTCTTCACGATTAACTATAACTATCTTGGAAAGCCAACGTAGAAAATAATAAGGAAATAAATTGGCAGGGAACAACCTGTAACGATTGGGAAAATGTACCGTCGAGCAAGTTTGCGATTACGCAAATTTGTAAGTCAACGATAATATGCTACGAGGAATTAGGGGATGAAGAAGGAACATAGAGCGAATCGTTCGTAACCGATTGGTTGGAAACATTTGAAGCAATGTTCAGCTTAATGACCTGTCAGACATTTGACATGGGGGAGACACAATTGTGATGGAGACGTTCACTCGATTTGCCTGGTGTAAACACAGCAAGGAAGAGAAAGATGGCGGAAAATCGCATAAAATCCCTTTCCCCGTGGTTGTTGACTGAAATTCAGTAACGAGTCCGTGTTCGTTAGGAGTTTCAGTTCGGAACGTTAAAGAAGTTGAAAGTTCTGCGAGGGAAACGATACAAATTTTTCGAGAAACTTTCCTCGTGCCCGGATGATGTACCATTTTTGTTAGATCCTCGAGGAAGTTCAGCGAGTTTCTTCCATCGGGTAAAATTTTTGTTACTCTGGATAAATTTTCTCGCGATACTTTTGTTCCTTCGTCAGTTCCTTGGGGTACAGTAGCTTCGTTTCTCATATTCCCTGTCATTTTTTTCATCTGACGGCAAGATGAATGCGCTGTTCATGCGCGTTCGATGCTTAATAAGCGAATACAGAGGCAGTGTATCTGTGTATGTGTCTAGGCTTGAGTTATCGAGCGGCTTCTTTGTCCATGATTTTTTCACTTTGTATTTACGACGTCGATTATGTATTCTCGTGTTTCTCTCCACTTTCAGCGAAATTAACGGTCTTCATAAATCGAGAGGGTAGAGAAGAATGAAAATTATCGTTCTGTTTTTAATCGTAATATTGAACTCGCGATAATATCGGAATATTATCCTTGGAGTACTCGCCTGTTTTATACTTGGAATTATACATCTGCATTTTTAGAATCATTCTATATTTATCTGTTATTGTCAGACATTTTAGATTGATCAATTATAGCGTTTTGAAACAATTTTTGTACTACTGTAGGGATTGACGGTGGTGGTAATTTATTAATAAATTATGACTGTGCACGAGTGACGATTAAACATACAAATTATCTCTCTACAAGAAGATAGATTGATTTCCTCAACTTAATACAACGTTCAATAATAACTCAATTTGTAACAAATAATACTGTCCATTCCAAATTGTCTACCAAAACTATTCTTTAATCACACTCTTAAACCTTCTTTATATATTTTTTCCATCATGCACACATTTTCCAATGCTTCCCTTAATATGAAGGCCAAATTGTCAATGTTAGTTAAGGGCCCGATGCATCCGCCCATTTTCAGACTTTGGCTTCACTTTCCTAATGCAATTTTCCCTGGGCTTTTGCGGCTCTTTTGTAAAGCTACGTGTAACATGGTGCAAAATTCACGATACTATATACTACATTGTCCAATTTTATACTGCTATTATTAACTATTGTTGGGGGTCTTTTTTCCCACTATTGTTGATGTCAGCTTGTCGCAGGTATTTTCAATATGGCGGTGGTGCTAGAAGGGACGAAAGGGTAAAGGAAAGGATGCGTTTCTGTCACGGGCCTAGTGGACTTATGAATATAAGGCTATTTAATTAGACCCTGTCTTAGATACTATTCTAAATTCTATGTAATTCTATTATCTAATTCTATGCTTATCAGGGCCAATCCAATTCCAATTATTAGGCCCTGCCTTAGACGAGGATACTATTAGAAAGCTTGGAAATTGTATATATAGGAAACAGAGGGTTTAGCGAGTACTTGCGAGAAAGTCCTCGGGCCTCCTTCAAGTAGGAGTCCATCTATTGGCGAGGATGAGAACAATGCCGCCATACTATATTATTCAATCACCCAAAGAATATACCTTTAAGTTTGATAATCGCTTCGATCACTCATTGTCTTCGAGCTTAATTCATCTTAACCTACTCAAAGTAATTTTCTCAGCAATTTTCGAAGAAGCCCAAGGAACTTGTACCTCTCTCCATTTTCTAACCTATTATTTCTTCCAAGCACTATGTTCTTCCACTAGTTTGCTTTTTGCTGACCATTTTATTTCTTCTACAAACCATACTTTCTTGTCATTTTCCTCGTCAATTTTCGCCTAAACACTATATTCTTCCGAGGACTATGTTCTTGTACAAGAATTCGCGTGATCGAGAAGATCAAGGCTAGATCACATCTTGTTTGTCAACTCGTGGACTTCGCGGAAAAATGGGAAACCACGGTAATTTGGTCTGCCAGACTAGCAGCATTATCGATTTACTTTCAAGTGGGACAGGGATGATTTACGACAAGTTCGCTAGTCAGAGAATTGCCTCCCGATGTGTATCGACCTGAACAATTAGTCGCCAGACTGGATTGTTAACCACGCGCTCGTAACTGTGCCATATTTTCGATCCTAATCTTACTAGCCTCTCATTTCCACAGGTTCCTCATCGAACTAGTGCACGAATACTCGCGTGTCCTGTCACGAACTCGTAACAGCTTCGTTCTGCCTTCAAAAGCTCACGTTTGCGAGTCGATAGCATCTTCACGTATTCAACGTTGGCGTGCACGGTTACTGATGAAAGTGATCCCTCTCCGTCTGTCATTATCAACCTTTCTGATCTATGAATCCATAGATGACAAATGACAGCTTCTCCAACAGCTGGGAGACTTCTGAGAATAGAACTTGAAGTGGACTTGAAAAGGAACTGAAGATGAATACCGAAGAACTATATCACTTAACGATGAAGAGCTAAGTAGCTGACTAAGTCTAATAAACAGTCGAGTTTTCATCTTTAAAGAAGGTAGGAAATACGAACTATGTTCTGTCAGATAAGACAGTAAGTCGTGTAGTTACAAAACGAAGTAATCACATTGGAACAACAGGTTTCCCGAACAGATGAGCAGAAATGTTGCTCTCGACGTACCTGATCTCTCTCTGCGTTCTCCTCCCAATAAAATTCTCCACGTCGACGAAACTCTACTCGACCATCGAGGCCAAGTCCTTGTCTAAGCAAGAAACTGATAACCTGCGGCTGGTGTTGAATTTCATCCGTCAATCTCCCGAGTTTCATCCGCTCACGTTCTCCGTCATATTGCCAGAGTTTCAATCAAGCTTCATCGACCTTTTCCTGAGGCACGTTACAGAGAATTCAATTGAGGTTTATAAAGTGAGAGCGAAAGACCTGTCCCTAAAGGCTACTTGGATGGATCAGCTACGACTAACTTGGATCTTCGTCGTTCACGATTTGTCTACCTTGAATATTTTCATTTATTGGCAGTGGAACCTGTGGAAGGCCAACAATCAGTATTTGATTGTCTTCACGGGCAAAGGAGTGGCCGTGTTATGGAGAGAGATCTTCACGAACCTGTGGACCAAGTACAACGTGTACAGAGCCGTCGTCATCTCTATCGACGATGATTTTCGTTGTCTGATGAGCTACATGCCCTTTGAGAAATTTAAGAGTAGCTACGGTACTGTGCACAAATTGTGTATGGAGGATAATCATGTTAAACCTTCCAACGAGTACAATTCTATTCAGAATTGGAAATCGGTAGATGAGCATCCAAAGTACCAGGTATCCAAAATACTCCAATTAAACAGAGGTTTGAGATTGTTCGAGAACTTTCAGAATTTGAATCATTATCCCTTAAACGTGATCGTGTTCGAGTCTCTGCTGATGAACGTTTCGTACGACGATCAGGACAGACTGAGATTAGACAAGCCTGACGCCAATGTGATGTTTGCCCTGGAGAAGGCGATGAAAGCCAAGTTTCTTATAAAAGCTATGAGGAAGGTTGACTTCACGGAAGATCCATTTGCCTCCTCTCTGAAGAGGATCGAGAACGGAGAAGTGGACATGGTCATCACCGGTTTCTTTGTCAAGGTATACAACAGGTTCCAGAAGTTCCAGTTCACCTGTGCCATGTACGAAGACAGACTATGCTTCGTGACTCCAGACTCAGGCCTGGTACCCAAGGCTTACATGCCTTTCCTACCATTTCAAAAAAGCTTATGGGCTATGCTGATGGTGTACAATGTACTAATCACGTTGCTATGGTGTCTCGTGAAGTATGCCAGCGAATCCTTTCGTCGTCCAGACTCGATCGATCATCGATTAAAAATTAATCCTTCGAAGAGAGAACCACGGACCAAGGATCTCCTCAGTAGCAGAACCAGAGACTATCTTCCAACTGTAAAACCGCGCTGTTCCGAACAAGGGATTCGCAAGGGTCCACCAGAAATTCCTCGCTACCTCAGCAAATTCTTTACCTTTGTCGAGTACCTTTGCTATCCTTTTCAGAGTAGCGAAACTCCGGCTCAGAGGTCTCTGCTTTTCGGTACCCTGTTCTTCGCTCTGATAGTTAACGGGCTGTACCAAAGCTTCCTGGTGTCCAGCCTCAGCAAACCTATTCATTATCCTCAACTGCATACCCTGGAGGACGTGGTGGAGTCCGGGAAGCTCGTGATCACCAAGTACGCGAATCTCAAGAACGTTTTCTTGGACGAGTCTCAGTTAGACATGAAACTGATCCAGAGGATCCACGTGATCAGCACTAGACGATCTACAAAGGACATTGTGGCTTATGAAGATAAGATCGCGATTACTAGGTACTATACGATGGAGCTGGAGGACTTCGACTATTACGACAAAGAGGGGAATCCTTTGTTATACTTGGTTGACGAGTGTCCAATGAACTATAGGGTGTCCTATGTGTCCAGACTGCATTCTCCTTACGCCGAAAGAATGGATTTCATTTTATTGAGACTGAGGGAAGCTGGGTTATTAAACTTCTGGTTCGAGAGTATGTTATACCTGAACAGGGTTGGCAAAATGAAGAAAAAGTTGGACAGTGAAGATAGCAGAAACACCAAGTTATCTCTGGATAACTATACCTTGACATTTTTATTCCTGTTCATTGGCCTCTTTGGATCCGTTTTAATGTTCTTTGGCGAGGTGTACATGGCGAAAAGAAATTTGAGAAAGCGTTGAAACGAAAGCGCAAGTAGGGGTAGTTTATTTTGTAATTTCTTTTTTAGCGGGAAATTCAAATCGGTCAATTAAAGAATACAAAGAATTTTGTTCGGGATTACGAGTGCGGTAAAATTGGTTGGAGAATTTTTCTGTGCAGATTTATTCCCCAGGTTCCCGATTTAGAGGTTTCCCGAATTTATTGATCGGAGAAAGAAATTTTTTCGCTGGACAGACAATTCGCGACACTGGTTTTATTCGTTTCTACGTTTTCCTCTAGTTGTCCTCTGTTAGTTTTGGTTTTTAGTCAGGATATCGGTGGATTTGAGAACGGAACAGCTGTTTATCAGTCGAATCGACGACGATTCGTTATTTTCGCTTGAACCAATCCTATTCCTTGTCAGTGAAACACGCGCGGCCTTATTTATTATTTAACTCGCCTCGTTCGTTCGATGTTGTCGTAAAATATTTTTGCTTATTCTATTTCGAATAGGAAAAATAGACGATATTTTTCTTAATTATAAATTTGGCGAGCAGTCATTTTAATAACGACCGGATAATTTCGAGAATGACTTTCGCATATTAGAGAAATTATCAAGAATTAAACCCTTATTCGAATATCAACGATTTCATAATTTTGATCGCTATATATCGTTGCATCGTAATCATAACTTGTATTAAAAGAAAAATTTCGAAACTCAGTGACCAAAGCGACAATGTTGAGTGCAGAATTTTTAATGAAGAGTTTAGAAACGATCAGGCCAAATTGATTATTCATAATTCGAAAACTAAGAAATACATAATGGTATATAAAGGTATATAAAGGTCAGATATATTTATATGACATTTTTCACTTCTTTTGGTATACTGATTCACCTGCAAGAGTATATGGACATGTATTTACGACTCATTCTATGGAATAACAATAATAATAATAATAAGTCATAAGTATTAAATAAATAAAAGGAAGCAAGTAAATACAGGCACACATAAATAATCATAAGTCGCTATAGTTCGTACATAATTATTGTATCAACGATGGTCAAAGTCGCAGTATCGATAGTCATGACTTTATAATCCATTTACACTTTGCTGATTTTTAATCGGCTGACTTGATCAGCAGGATCATTAATTATTAACGTGTCATCGTGACGCTTGATCGTTAATGAAGCCATTATTCTCTGTACATCGGACACGTTATTAACGAGAGATAATTAAAAGTGTATGTACGTACATGGAGGATAGATCTGGAACGAATTCGGTACCGTGAAATTTCCCGGAATAATTATAAATTCGTACGTTTCGGATTTTCGAGATCAACCGAGCGATGGTCTCGCCTCGGAGGATTTAATATATTCATTGCACGTACTTCATTCCTTCGAGGTAGATGCTCCGCTAAATGCGATTAAGCTGTACCTGTCCGTGTTACGAAAGTACTCCTCTGTCACTTTTCCTCTCATTGTTCCTGGAAACGGTCGGACTTGAATCTTGTCGAATAAATCAGCGCAATTGGATCACGGAGAGGAACCCTCTTGTCTTTGGGGAATATTTCTCCCATCAAATTCCCTAGACAATTACACCTTTTCTGCCTCTTCGTAGGAATCCCTGTTTTGTTGTCACGTGTATGAGAGCGGTGCTTTACAGCGTTGTAAATAAATTTGCGAAAACCGCAACTGAATTACAAATGGCGCTGTAGAACATACGTAAATCTCGTTTCGTTTCGTACACCGTGTATTTTCCACGTTTTCCTGTTTTGTACACAGTTTGCGTTTTTCCTCTCTTTCCAGTACTCTGGCTTGTGTACCTCGTGTAAAAATACACCTATAAACTGTTGAAACTGCACACCATTGCGAAGCACTTCGGTGCAAAATTCTTTCCACCTTTTTCGATAGCCACTGCTGGAAAGTGGAAGTACAAATAGATTTTTAACGCGTGTAATTCCGCCTGGAATGATAATATTTATTTATATTTGTAGTATCGCAGGTTTTCCACCCGAGGTACACGTAGCTTTACGAAAGTCACCGAGGGTTCGAAGGCCAGGGCGCTCGGGGAAACCCCGGGCGATGCGTTAGGCCCTTAGCACGACCATGTTTGCTCATGTTGGGGGAGGTATTAAAAAACGCGTGCACGTTGGGAAAGATATATAGAGATATGTTTCCGATTGGCGATATATTGAATAAAAAGGATGTTATTAATTCCAATATATATTTCATTCACGAGCTAAGAGACCTAAGAGTGAGTTACAAGCTAAAAAGGTTACAAACTAATTACGCTGTTCACACTCGCACCGACTCTCTTTCAAACTTCGTCTCTAATCTCACCAACAGGACTGTCTATTGCCCGTTGCCAACTAGACAGGTCCAAGTGTTTCTTCGCATTGACTCTTAAACTACTATTCCTACAGATATATAAAGAAGGTTAAGAGTGGTCGGGGTGCAGTTCTTTGTAGACAGTTTGGTGTTAAACAGTTTAGTTATTGTCGATTAGAGAGTTGCTAAGAGAGGAAGAGAGTTGTCATTAAAGTTGTTGTTGTCGAAGTGTAATAGGAGAATTGTGCATTGTGATAAGCTGCAATAATTCGTATCTTTATCGTTACTCGCATACTCTACCACTGTTAATTTATTATTGAATAAATATATGTGGCGACCAAGTTCTCACCCTTGCCAATAGATGGATTCCTACTTGAAGGAGGTTCGAGGACTTTCTCTTTCCTATAGCACCTAAGAAGTATCCCTGGTCTAAGGCAGGGCCTGCTAGGGTAGCTTTACCGATGAGTCCGCCAGCAGGCCCATGAGGAAACGCATCTTTTCCTTTTCTTGTCGTCCTTCTACCTGCTACCCTAGCAACAGCAACGACGACCATGGGGACACCAATAGGTCAGCACCATAGGACACAATCCCATCATCGGGAATCACAGAAGACAACACAGTTCGCAAAGAAGTCAGTTCGCAACGAGAGCTCCATTGGAACGCATTTAACCACTTGCGCAACGATTTTTGGTTGCCATTCCGTGTTCTACAATATAACATGCAGTAGGGCGTCACATTGACGTGGTATACACGTCGTTGGCGGCTTTGGAACAAATGTATCTCGACGTGCGTGGCACGTCTTTGTAGCGCGAGTGGTTAAAGATACTTGTGACCAGAAGATTTTCAATTATATATAAAATCCCCTCTTGGGGGGGGGGGCACATATATATATATACCAACACCAATCTGTCTCTACATATTCGAAAATAAAGCTTTTCTCTCTTTCGAAGAGTCTCCTGAGAACTTTGACACGTAACTCTGATCTTTGAACCGTCTCAAATATTTTGAACTATATATTCTGAATTTTTACATGTCTGGTTCTCGAACATCCTACATTCGACCTGCGTAGATTTATCAATCTTGTAATATTCGACTAATAACACAGATAAACGAATAAATTAATGTCACGCAATCACCGATGATTTTAGTAGCCGATAATTTCATTATACAGCTGCCACTAATTGGTCAAACCGATACAAGGCCACACTTTAAACGCATTTCAATTGAATATTTCATCAGAATCGTTAATTATTCCGGGATTGTAAAGCGAGGAACCCCAGAGGGCGATACTTTTGTGCAACCAGTTTCAATGGAATAACGAAACAGACGGATCTGCTATGGAGAAATGGAAATTAAGCTCACAACGATGTCAAACGAATGTTCGTCACGTTGTTGCGACGTTCCGGGAATTTTCACGTAATCGTTTCAGTTTCGCGGGATTTATGATCGCGATCGATCGGACACAGCAGCTGTTGGAATTAGCTTTCACGTAGAAACTTAGGCATTATGTCAATGATGGTCTCGTGCTGCGACGGAAATTATGGTCGTCTTCACTTACAATGGACCTCCACTCTATAATCTTGCCGCGTGTTAATTGCTCGACGGCGATTAACTACTGTATATAACAAGCTCTTAGTCGATAAATATCTTCCTCTCTGTCTTTCAGAGTTTCCACTGTTTCCGATAAGTAGGAAAAATTTAATTTTGTTAATTAGTCGAAAATTTCAGCGAAGCCTTAGTATAATAGAGCTACAAAGTAGTTCTTCGTGTTCCAATTGTCACTAATTCGTATCTCTAGGTCTATCATTTACGACTGTTATCTAATCTTTGACAGCTTGTTTGCCTTTACTCATAACGAATACGCTTCAGTTATTTGGTCACCTCGTGCCTCTAAATGGAAATATGCAGTGGAAAAGATCCAACATGTTTTGCTGCGTCATATAGCTTTCAAATTTGGACAACCCATATCTCCTGCTGATCACGATTACAATAATATTCTGGGTGACTATAGTCATCGGCCACGAGGGTGACTACACACC
This sequence comes from Eufriesea mexicana, assembly GCF_001483705.2. Lineage (NCBI taxonomy): Eukaryota > Metazoa > Arthropoda > Insecta > Hymenoptera > Apidae > Eufriesea > Eufriesea mexicana. Next base: position 788,598 of record NW_016910292.1, read on the forward strand.
ACGGATGACTATAGCCATGGGCCACAAAAATCGAGTAAAAAGTTAAGACAAGTGCCTTAAAGTGTTCCTCTCAGCTCTCTTCGCAAAGAATTGCAAGCACTATTGCGATGGTCAGTTTTCCTTTTCTTTTTTTTTCCAAAAATCGGTGTTAATTAACATATCAAATTTAAAATTAGTCAACGATGCGTGGAATGTCGAAATAAAATAATTCTACGTATTAACTTGCATTCGATTTCTTATCTACCGTTTTAAAAATATCGTTGCTACCACGTGTCGCGAGTAGAAGTTATTTCCTTCTTAGAAACATGTGGAGTGCTCTAAAAATTTTGCGGTCTAGAGCTGTTAAATTTGTACGGTAGCTCGAATGTTAATCTATGAATGTTAATCAATTCTTTTCCTCAAAGTCGCGATTTTTATTGTTCGAAGTCTTCGAATTATTATTTTTCTGTAACGAAAAAATCGCCGAGTGCAAAGGGTTGAAAGATCCAAATTTCCACCTCGTCCAACAAGTGATTCTCCAGAATGTAGAAGGGAGGATCGTACATTGGAATCAATCGATATATAACACACGGGGAGCAAGATCTGACACCCGATAAACTTAGGTGTATTTCCATCGACGTCGAAAATATTCTGCAGGCAAGCAGCTTGATATTCCGGTCGTGTCTTCCGCGTTACTCCTATATACACCTGAGAAATTTCATTCCCGAAATTGCTCGAGGGCTAAAACGGGTCACGGATGGAAATAATTGATGGTATTTAGTACACTTTTGGCGATCGAGAGATACACGAGTAATATCCTAGGTACACAGAGAGAATATTAAGAAGCGAGGATCCAAAGTGCAGAATAACCAAAGTGTCTTTCAGCGAGCTCGAGCATCAAAAGTGTAATCCACCAGGCTCTTGATTTGAATACCAAGGACTGACAAAGTTACTCTTGGAATGATTAACGTGGATGAGTGTCTCCAGCACGCAGAGGGATTATTTTTCCATGAATCCCTTCGTGTAATTACTCCAAGCCCAATTATCGTTATCTTCCACTCAAGCTTATCTTTAATTTTCTCGTTCCTGCCCCGCGTGAAATTGATTTCGAGGACTCATCAGTTTAGCTTTCAGATCAAATAATTATTAACTTCGAGCAGATATCACTCGCGAATAAATGTTAAGAATGACCCTCGAAAGACTTATTGCTCCGTGAATTCCTTTGTGTAATTACTTGGCGCGTGACTCGCCTTATCTCAAACTCAACTTTATTATTAAACCTGCAATTTTCTTCTTTCTTGCAAATTACTTCCAAGATTAATTAGTTTGACATCGAGGCTGAATAATACTTCGGGTTTAATTTACTGGCGAAGTTTACAGGGCAAAGGTGGCTCCTACGAAAGAAAATATTAAACAGATTTATTACAAAAATCTCGATAAAAGGTTCGATAAATTAAGGAATTTATCGAATCAGAGATGGAACGAGTCGGTTCATTTTATTTGAAAAAGAAAAAAGAGGTCCTCAGTGATGGGTAAATGTCCCTCGATACGTCTGTATCGTGGAGATCGAAGTAGAATAGGAATACTAGAGTCAGACAGTCCGTTCGATGCTCCATGTAATCCCAGTTAGGACTCCTGTTCATAAAGAATAAATACGAGGGAATTTCCTGCGTCTGACAAATTCCACGATAGACTCCTTCTCATAGAAATTTCAACGATTGGCTGAGCCCAGGTGTTAAGGAAAAGAAGTATCGATTATGCCTTCAAAGGCTCTGAAGTAATTCGTGGAATAATCCTTGATCCTCTTCGATACAAGTATAAGTGATATAGTTATACAAAAATTATAATATAAATATAATTACATAAATAACAAGTATTATTAACACTGGAACTACCGAGCTTAAATGTGTTCTTAAAAATGACATAAAATATTTATTATTAAAAATTAAATAATATAAGTATTAAAGTAGCATTATATATACTGTGTCATTTAATACAACCTTACCCTACGATTTAAGATTCAACAGTGTGGTCCCAAAACATAAACAGAACGTAAACCGAGCCTTCGACGTATCACGAGCCAGGCTCGTGATAATCAGTTTTGGCTCGAAAATCTGACCACGAATCTCACACGTGGTTGTAGGCTAAAGCGTTAATAGTAATGGCAATAATAATATAATGCTCTAATGCAAATGTAGCGACCAAGTTCTCATCCTTGCCAATAGATGGCTTCCTATTTGAAGGAGGTTCGAGGACTTTCTCGCAAGTCCTCGATGAGGGAGGTTCTTATGCCACCTAAGTATCCCCGGTATAAGCCAGGTCCTGCCAGAAGAAAGCCTTACTGATAAGTCCACTAGCAGGCCCAGGACGGAACACATCCCTTCCTTCTTCTGTCGTCCTTCTACCTGCTACCCTATCAATAGCAACGACGACCACGGGGATACCACTAGGCTAGCACCATAGGAACCGCAACAGACTAGACCGAAGACAACGGAGTCCTCAACATGAAAACATTTAATACCCCGTGGAGGGGACCACCACACGAATAAAAATCAAAATCAATTCTATGCAACATAGTTCTTCAAAAACAAAAATTATTTCGACAAGTTCGGTAGTCCTAGTGTATGTACATATATGTACACACTCGTATACCTCTGTATATTTTATTATCCAAAAATTTCTGTATAATACATGCAACATTCACCAAATTTTTCTTATTTCGTCATCAACAAAGGGTTCAAAAAGGGCCCAAAGACGAAGCTAGCAAGACCAATTTCGCTCAGCAAAAAGAACAAGAAACGAATCGACCCGTTCTTCTTCACCCTGCACTTTTCACCTGCTATTTGTCCCATTTGTTTCATCCTGGTCATCGAGAAAAACAGTGATACGAGACCAGAGAAAAACGGAGCAATTTCCATGTTGGTTGCCATCATTTCGCTTCCACACTTGGAATCGACCAAGTTACCGCACCTTCTTTCGCCGGTACTCGTGGATAAATACAATTGCACTGGTCGTCAGACCTATGTACAGTATCCCGAAGGGGATAAATAAATGGCGGATCGTGACCTTCCGGTGCATCGTGGACTCCTGATGGGCCTGCATCCGGCGCTCCTGAGACTGGTACGTGTTCTGGTACCATTTCTTGTAGAAACCACCGTTGTTCAGCCTGTGAAGGATGCTGTTTATACGGCCACCAAACGGGGATCCTGGAACAGCGTTTGCAGTTAGAAACCTTGAGATAACAGACGGAGCCTGGTTTTCGATTTGGAGGCGTACGGTTTGATCTGTGAAGCGAGTTAGAGGAGATAGTGATGCTAGGAGAAGATTACGAGTAAGTTCGGTGGAGGGAGCAAAGATGAAGGAATAGTACAGAGTAGGAATTAGTTGATTAGGCACTCGGTGATTAATGAGTTCACCCTTTGGCTATATGTACGATATATGCGCGTCTTCAAACGTTTGCGTCTATCAACACCTCCGTAGTGGAAATAGCTAACTTCTGTCAATGTTTCAAAGACTGATAGTGTTAACACGTGATAAGAGAAATAATCGATAATTTAGAACAGCTTGCTATACGAACCTTTCGTTATTACGTTAGTTATGATATAATTCTTCGGGCATTCTTTGACCACGTGCAGTCTTTCTTTTTGATACTCGTTGTACTCCAATGGCAGAGTCGTGAATCGGTGAAGGTAGCCAGCATCCTTCGCTACGAATAATCTTCTGTCGATTTCTGAACTGTTCGCGAATTCCAGCCTCATCCCAAGACGTTTGATCAGTGGACTCGTGGTGTCAGATAATGCATCGTCTATGACATCTCTTGCGTCTGTCAAAATCGCGAGACCTGCAGACTCAAGAAGCTCCCTCTACATCCAACTGCAAAAGTCACGTAAATAAAGCGCAGTAAATGGTACAAGAGCGAAAAATTACCACTTTCCTCCAACTTCTCCAGAGTGTCGATATCCTCGTAGTGCATCCTCTTGCTGAAGCTGGACGCAAGCTGAGACGTGATTATCCCATTGAGGATCAGACTGAGTAGCAAGCTGCACATCATTAACAACCTCTCTGGGAACCAGGGCTGGCTCAACTGAAAAGGTTGCATGAGTTGGAATACCACCTTCGATAAGTATTTCCCGAATGACGCGAGATGGGTCAAGAAGACGTGGTAGATCCTCTTCGAATGGCCCATCTCCGATTTCGTCGTGGATTCAGTGCCTTGTGTTTCTTCTAACAGGTACACTCTGTCAGAAAAATGAAAATGCACCAACTCGGATGAATGGTTCTCGCATATGAGCCGTTCACTGCTTAAATTGATTAACTCCATAGAACGAAAAGTGGAGAAATGCAATGAAATAATGTATATTGTTTTTTAAAATTCCCTTTATAATTTAAATCGAAATAAATATCGTAGAATGCATAAATACAAATGTAACTTTCGTCTAACGTTATATAAAATTTATAAGAAAAAATAGCCAAAGGGAATCGTTAGTAATGTTACCATTTTTACGTTACTGGAAGAGTTAATCGATTCGGCAAGTGAAAAAAGTAATAAATTTAAATTTCACTAAATTTTACTTAAATTCTGAGAAGACGGCGCTAAAAAATTCACCGTTATCATTCACGGCTTGCTAGTGCATTTGAGTTGCATTATTGCAACGATTTGCATTAGAGTACGGAGTTAATCAAAGCGACCTCTGAAGTAAATTATTTATTATTCAGTGGCCAACAAATTTTTGCCGTTTAACGGTGTTAATCTTAATTATCGGGGAAAGTTATTATAAATATAAAAAGTTATGATTATACCGAGTGCTTTGACGCTTTAAATTTAAGATTTTTCAAAAAGTGGAGTTAATCGATTTGTGCAGTGAATGGCTTATATGATGTTCTTTGATACTCTTTGATGCTGTTTCATGAGTTTTGATATTTTAGAACATGTTTTCTCACGTTCTTTCCTATTTGGTGTCTCAGGGTTCTAAGTAACGAGGTTCGTGGAAACCCGAAAACAAACAGCGATTATGTTTAATTAGCGAGACCACGTGCAAGATTAATTTGCTCCTCAATTTGCCTGACCACGTTGAAGGGTTCCGCATTCATCAACCACCTTTCACGTCTTTCTACCGTTCCCTGCTTGGCCATAGGGGATTTTATTAAACGCGAGCCCAGAAGCTAGTGAATTTTAATGAACCTGCTTTGCTGATGTCATCTATGCTAAATTCAGAGATGCTATACTTAATATGTTAATATATTAATGACCAATATGCTATACCTCTAGCTCAAAGCTTTTGCTATCTTTTTATTTTTTTATTGTAGCATTGATCTGTGTTAATGGTGGAAATCGTACAATATCGACTGTATAGATTTATTTATTATTTTCTAAGAAAATTTGTAACTCTGGATATAGGGAGACATAATTTTGGAAAATTATTTTCTGTTCAAAGAACTTGTCAATTTTGGATATTTGTTATGACATAATATAAGTTACATAAGCAGAAAACCCAATGCAAACGCGAAATTTTTGTGACCACTTTATATGGTTCTTTCAATGATAAGAGCTCGATCCAATTTCATACGTATTAATTCCATCGTATATCTCTTCCCCACGTACTTCGTATAAACTCATATTTTATTCAAACAATGGCTCGTCGATGCGCAGGCAAAATATCGCTCAAACCCAAAGTGGGTTTTCACGAAATCTTTCGAGAATCGAAGCCTATACAAAATGGTTTATGCAAAAACAACGAATTGCTATTAATAATTCTAAATCTAATAGTTCCTTGCAAGTTTGCTTAGAATTGTATCAAGTTAACATTGACATTAAATAGAGAAAAATCTGAACATCTTTTCTCTAAATACTATTTTGGAAATCGAAACACACGTAATTTTAGATTCGATTGATTATATTTACTTATACACACCGCCATTTTAATTTTCTATAGGTTTTTGATTGGATTATTCGATTGTATCGACATTTTCGATTAATATCGTGGTGAGCTAATAATTTTATATAAATGAAGGAATCAAAACTTATTGAATTGTTATGGCCATTTCAATTTGCATAGGTTTTTGATTAAAATTTTTAATTGTATTGACATTTTCGACTAATATCGTGGTGAGCTAATAATTTTATATAAATGAAGGAATCAAAACCTATTGAATTATTATGGCCATTTCAATTTGTATGGTTTTTGATTAAAATTTTTAATTGTATTGACATTTTCGACTAATATCGTGGTGAGCTAATAATTTTATATAAATGAAGGAATCAAAACCTATTGAATTATTATGGCCATTTCAATTTGTATGGTTTTTGATTAAAATTTTTAATTGTATTGACATTTTCGACTAATATCGTGGTGAGCTAATAATTTTATATAAATGAAGGAATCAAAACCTATTGAATTATTATGGCCATTTCAATTTGTATGGTTTTTGATTAAAATTTTTAATTGTATTGACATTTTCGACTAATATCGTGGTAAACTAATAATTTTATTTAAATGAAGGAATCAATACCAATTGAATTGTTATGTCCATTTTAATTTTTATAGGTCTTTGATTAAAATTTTTAATTGTATTGACATTTTCGACTAATATCGTGGTGAGCTAATAATTTTATATAAATGAAGGAATAAAAACCTATTAAATTGTTATGTCCATTTTAATTTTTATAGGTCTTTGATTAAAATTTTTAATTGTATTGACATTTTCGACTAATATCGTGGTGAGCTAATAATTTTATATAAATGAAGGAATAAAAACCTATTAAATTGTTATGTCCATTTTAATTTTTATAGGTCTTTGATTAAAATTTTTAATTGTATTGACATTTTCGACTAATATCGTGGTGAGCTAATAATTTTATATAAATGAAGGAATAAAAACCTATTAAATTGTTATGTCCATTTTAATTTTTATAGGTCTTTGATTAAAATTTTTAATTGTATTGACATTTTCGATTAATATCGTGATGACCTAAAAAATGTACATAAATGAAGGGATCAAAACCTATTAAATTGCTATAGCTATTTCAATTGGTATAGGTTCTTGGTTAAAATTTTTGATTGTATTGATATTTTCGACTAAGAGTTGAAAAATTTACATAAATGAAGGGATCAAAACCTACTTACTTATACATGCCGCCATTTTGTTTCTCTTCGACGGTTTCCGGCACCATCTTCCTCGCGTTTTGATCTTTAATGCAACACGTATCAACCGCATACTCGCAGCAGAAAAATGCTCTTCCGCTCATTCGGACAGCTTCTACGATCTGACGATTCCTCTTGTTCTTCAGAATCGTGTAGATCATCGAGATGACGAAGTGGGCGGTTAACACTACTATCCAAGCTTCACCCGTGAAGATCTTGACGATCACGAGGCAATCGGGTATGGGTGCAGCTTTGGGAACAAGGACGCACAGTTTGTCATTGGTAATTGACGTGGTGAAATCTATCTGTCTGGTAAGATAGTCCTTGAGGAAGAACTGATTAAACGACACATCGGCGAATTTGTAGACCAAGTGCCCGATGGATCCATAGAAGACTCCGTTCTCTTCCCATCCGTATTTTTCTTTGGACTTCACGAAGACCTGTGTCACGTTCATCGCTCGACAAACCTCTTCGAGATACTTATAGTCTAGCCCAGAGAATTGTCCACCTTGAAAGGACATAGTGCTCGACTCGAAGATGGATATTCTTAATGGATAAAGTTTGAAGTCCCTTCTATCCCTATCAAAGAAGTCGGAGATGTCCGTGGAGTTGGGTTCGTTGATCATCAAAAAATGATCTTCGTTCGACTTGGTACAGTACCAATCGCAGCTGCTGTTAGCGCGATACCTCGACTGACGACCTGCATAATCGAAAGGGTCGTAACGAATTACCTTATCATGGACAAACAGCAGCAATCTGTAAACCCTTCTGAACCTCCAGAGTCTCTCGAACGCCCACTTGCAGAATTTCTCGTATTCGAACAAGTCGGTGAAGCTTCGTCTCCTTTCTTGGAGAATGTACGTGTTCCCTGGGTGCCAGAACGAGACTAAATGCGGCGAACTGAGTATGTCTCTGAGGTGGTCCACGTTCGTGAACAGCAGCAATACGCAGCTCCCGGTTTCTATTGTCTGATAGTCGCGTCTCATGTTCTTGTACCTCAAGGCTATCAGGTGTTTCAGGCTGACCACCCTGATGGAGACGTTCAAGCTGACAACGATGCTATGAGGAACATCGAAAGCTTGCTGGTACCCGTAGTCGTCCAACACCACGGTCAGCATCTTCGTGTGACTGGACCTGGCCCATTTCTCCAGGAACGGGTATACACTGGAATAGCTGTCGCCGACACTCGACTCGAATATTTCAGCAGAGGCACGGAACAGGATGGTCCAAGAGAGTAGCACAGAGAGGAATATCCTGGTCATCCTTTGACACAGGTTTGAAAGTGATTTCCACGTTACGATCTGTGAACAGAATAGAATTTTACGGTGGCAACACGTCTGGCAAGCTTCAATCTAGAGAGCTTTCGATACTTCCATTACAACTATTGTTTACGTATGTGGGAACGGAATAAGTGTGGCTCTGGGAAATGTCGAGTGTGTCTGGACTTAGAATGAAAGTGACCATGTGCGCAAGGATCGACTGCAAGGATTATTTATGGTAGAGTCGAGCGAAAGTTTAAGGATGCGTGCAGAGTGGTTGAAGTGCCTGGCCCACCGAGGTTGCGTGAGAAAGGAGCATGACTGGAGAAGAAAGTCAGGGTATGAATGAGGAGGATGAACGGTTTAAATAAGGGTGCAAGGGCGCGGGCGAGGACAGTCCTTCACGGTCTTCAAGATAGCGTCTAACAAGTAAAAGTCGAGCGTACCCGTAGCGAGTCTTTAGTTTCGTAGCCGATAATATAAGCATAAGTTTATTGTATTTTAAGAAGCAGTAAAGCAACGTTACTTTAGCCAATCCACACACCCCGATTCTACACGTATATTGCACGACTCAGTTCTGACGTTTGAAAACTCTTTATCGCGTCTTTGGACTTGATTTTGAAATAGCAAGTTTCTTATTTCGATGAATGTGGGCATACTTTTGATTGGCAAATACAAGGATGAAAGATGTTGTTTATTCTGATATATATGTAGGATCGTTGGATGGCAGCAAAACGACGTAGCTTTACGAAAGTCACCGAGGGCAATGCGTCAGGCCCTTAGCACGACTGATAACATATTTGGTCATGTTGGGGAGGCATTGGAAAACGCGTGCATAGTGTGCATGGTGGAAAAAAGAACATAAAAGGTCAAGGACGTTCTGTCAGAGGATAGTTGTCGAGGAGAGCAGAGTTGTCGATTAGCAGAGTTGTCAATAGCGTTGTTGTCGAGTTGAGAGTTGTCGAAGTTAGTTGCCAGAGTTATTGTTAATAATTGTGACTTGCTAACAATTGTGAGTTGCAGTAGGAGAGTTGCTGAAGAAGTGTAGATAGCGTTGCGATAAATAGTAATAATTCGTATCTTTATCGTTACTCACATACTTCATCATTGTTAATTTATTATCAAATAAACATATACCATCAACCAATCCCTCCACAGTACGTTCTAATTTTATCATTTTATTATTAAATATAATCTAAAATAACTAGGAATTTTTCTAGATAAGCGTCAATATAACCCAATATTTCACCAATATCTATTTCAGTGTTGTCCGACCAGTAGCCTGTCAAACTCAGGAATTTTTCTGCACGAAAATTGAATCAGCCTGTACGCTCGATTGATTCCCAAGGTAACAAGGGATCGACAGGGCCGCGTGAAAAAATCCGTTGACCCGTTGAGGCATCGAATCGAAGACCAGGGTGTAATAGGACCAACGGTGCGAAATTCAGCGAACACCGCTTCAACCGGGAGCCAGTTAATTCTCCCGATCCAATAAACTTCTACGAGGCTGCGGATCGCAAATCAGCTTGGCGTCGAGTTCGCAACTTCATCGGACACCGGTAAGCATCTCTTCCCTCGAAATCGCCCGACGAGTCTGCACACGAGCACAGTTTCGAACATCTCGCTTTGACTTTAAATTTCCTCTCTTCTTCGTCCCTCGATTTCTTCGAGAGCACACGGTTCGATCGGTCGCGACACACGCGAATCAATTCGATTGGACGACACACAACCGACGAGTGAACCGATTCCAGCTAGATCTTTGTCCGTGTTTCGCAGAAGTGCGACGCGATTCGCTCGATTTAACGAGTTCAATTATTCACGACGTTTATAATTGCTCCGACGTTTCGAATTCGGAGGATAACTCTCTAGCGAGGCTCAGGATGAAGCTTCTTGCTGTTATCTCGTCGACAACGGAAATGGTCGCATCGTTAGTGGGGCAGATAATTGCCACTGTTCTTCCCTTGGGAAGGCCAGGTATTTTTCCCTGCTCCCTGACGAATAGCCAATTCGTTGGGAATTAACGAGTAGGAATGGGGATTAAAAAAGACTTCCGCGGATTAGAGGTCGTGAATCGTATTTCTGAAAGGCTGTGAATAACGGCTAGATAAAGAGATTTAATAGATCTTTTCTATTAAGAATATTCTTAATATCTTTGATATTAATAGAAATATCTGTAGGAATGGTAAACGAAAAATCTCGTTTATTAGACTGTCCTCGCCTGGAACTCAGATCTAGAGGATCCGTTAGTATCTGGCTGCTAGATGGACCATAGGAAGTCGGGGTCAGCTCACGTGAGGTGGTCTCGCGCAACCCCGGCTTTTCCAGGTATAAATCAAGGGTAACGTGGCCGCGGTCACCTCTCAGGAATGATCCTCGCGAGGATGACCCTTCGAAGGGGCTAACTTGGAGGGAGGAGTCTCCTCCACCCTTGATCTTGGGGTAGAGGGAGTTTCTCCTCCTTTGGAGAGGCGCTTGTCTTCTGCACGGGCTTTAAAACGGCCCATTCTGCAAGACACAAGTAATGTATACAGCCATCTATTCAGTACTACAACCAATGATCAGATATATTCAATAGATTATTAAACAACCAGTTACAGAGCAGTTACTATCCTAAGTGGCTGAAAAGAAGTCATCTCATTCGGTTGCAGGGTAAAAGGGGTATTCCACTTGTTCCGCCTACACTCTCGCTAGTAATACCCACTCTTCTATGACACTCTCAAAACTACTACCTCCAAGTTCGGTAACGCGATACGTTAACATAAGCGTAAAGAAATTACCTCAGATTTAACTTACAATGAATTGGAAGCACTGCTACACCAGGCAGTAAACGAAACGACACCAAATGATTGGGAAGGATTTTGCAAACACGTAGAAACACTGGAACAGGAATATTGAACGAAAAATGGAAGCTGGTCATTGAATAGTTGATCTGACTAGTCGTCAGGTCAATGTGCCAAGAAATAGGGCTAATTTAATTTAATAGGAGAAACGAGCCAATAAAATAAAATTTTCTACATATCTATTTTTGTTACGAGGATGACATATCTCTTTTATTACCTGATTTAGTACCTTCTTGATTTCCGTTGTAATTACTCGTAGTTGAAGTAGGGATCGGTTTTACATCGTATTGGAGAACGAAGATAGAGACCAAGATGGTAACCGGAAGCGAGGGGCAAAAGTTTGTTAATCGCTGCTTTGATACGGATAAGAGAGGTGATCGATAAGAGATTCGAGTCTTCCAGGTATTTGATATTACTTCGAAGGTCTTACGGAAGATATTAGTTGCTAGTTGAGAACTTACGTGAACGTGGATTGCTGCGAAATCCGTCGAGAAGCGCGAAGGACGCCATCGCAAATACTATTACATCAGCTTGGGACGGAGAACTTATTTGCGAGGTGATCCACTGCTATTATCTTGTTCTACGGATTTGCCTCTCGCTTGTACTACTAACGACAGATGTAGTATAGTATCTGAGATAGCGCTGTTAAGGTGACGCCTCGCTAATCGCTTCTATTTCAGGTTTAAGATCCAGTAGGGGAGCGAGGGGGTTCTTCCTCACGTTCGTTGAATGTGGGCTAGTCGCAGGTATCCTCGATGTGACAGTGGTGTTAGAAGGGATGCATTTTATCTTGGGCCTGCTAGTGGTCTCATCAATAAAGCTGAGGGAAGTTATATAGATAGGAAGTTGGAATCCATCTAGTAGCGAGGGTGAGAGTGATGGTCGCTACAATCCTAATCGTCGAATCTCGAAATCCTAATTCTCGATCCACCAAGAAATTCGACTGATCCGTTGAACTGTCCTTATACAGGGGAAAATAAGTCTTTATTGCTCAGGTGTAGCGACCATCGTTCTCACTCTCGCTGCTAGATGGAGTCCAACTTGAAGGATTTTGTCGCAAGTACTCTGAAAATCTCTGCTTCCTATATGTATAACTTCCCGATCTTTCAATAGTATCCCAGTCTAAGACAGGACCTGCTAGAAGTGATACCAATGAGTCCACTTAGACTTTAAAGCAGGCTCGGGACGAAAATGAATCCTTCTTGTATCACCGTCACATCGAGGATGTACCTGTAACCAGCTAACATACAACGACGGTGGAGGACCCCCGCTATATAAGGTATCGGAGGTGCTTGCAAGCCCTAAGTGATATAGTAATTTCGTTCTTAAAATTGCTTGGGAGGTCGACATATTTGAACATGTCTTCCAGGTCTTCGCAAAGTTTTAACGTTAAGTGGTGTCACCATGAACCTAGATCGCTTTGAGAGACCTATTTCGCTTAGGCCGCGAAACACTCACTCGATATTCATGGTATTACTCTCGTGACGTAGAAAATGTTAAACAGGAGCAATTTGTAGTAGCAGAAGAAAATAACTGACTAAATTTTAGAGATAAAACAGGGAGGATAGTAAAACGGGAAGCATAAAAGGGAATACAGAAGCGGAGTTACGGGGGGATTGCAATGGTATAATAAAAGTTAGGGAGATGTCCAGTGGTATGTATTGTTTGCCATCGAAAAGGGGTAGCCTGAAGCGACGAAACTGTTTGCTTCTGCCTAGACAGACTGGGGACATTTAATAGTCCTATATACGGATGCACAACTGACCATTGGTTCCCCAAAAATGATCAGTGAATCGTATATTTATGGGCCTCGTAAATCTGAATAACCCACAAGGGACCGTCGATGTCCTTCTGTAATGCAAACTCCAGTTAGAAAACTGGTTTACAGTTACTGCTTCTTGCTGTACAATTTTATTCTTCTCGGAACTGTGTTTTCCATGAAACATCGGGAACAAATGGAATCCTTATTTTGGAAGCTTATTTCTCGCAAACAATGATATAAAAAATATCCTAATTATAATTCTAATATTTACAAAATTTTGTTATAAATTTAAATAAAATGTATATGGATTTGACATACTAAAATAGGCTAATGACATTTTGTCTGGGGCCTTTAGAAATACAAATTCGGTCCTGATCCTTTTGAGCAACGGAGAAATGAAAGGTGATCCATCATAGACTGTAGTTCACGTGAGTGTCAAGGTATTACGTTGTGCATTAAAGCGAGGTAGTCTGCAGGAAAGGTAATATGAAATCTTGAAAATGAGGGAAGTCTGAACTTTATTATTTGTTCAAATGCTTCTTTACGGGTCTCTTCCTTTTTCCACGGTACCATCGTCCGACTTCGTCACAGAACTTCATCATCCTCGCTGAACGGCGGGTTCTCCTTGCAGGCGAGTCAAAACGGGACACGTTTCAGCACTTTGTTAAGATCAGAATTTATGAAACACCTGGCTACCACGTCGTGACATTTTACCGCGACTAGAAAGAAATATATTAAGGAAAATTCACGTTGCTGTTTGATATTTTTCCTGACTTCCCCTTTATGAGAATTTTTAGCAAAGAAACGGGTACTTCCTGTACGATTCAATGGGATTGCAGTGGAATAATCGATCAAACGCGATCCGAGATTAATACGATGAATTTTCGTTTGAATTATTTTGATAGGAGATATTGGAAAGCAAAATAGCTCGAATATTATATAGAATACGAGTTCAGGTTGGAATCTTGATAATTATCAATGCACACACACAATAACGGGATAAATGATTATAAATGAACAAAGACATTTCGTTAATTGTTATTCTATCAATTTAAATATAATTATGTTTAAATCAATACCGAAATCGTTATCAATCTCCCTAGTCGACGAACGAAATTGGCAAATTAAACGCGATAGATACGATCATCGGCAGAATGTATTTTCATAATTTGAATTTCATTCCGTAATTAATTGTGTTGAGCACTCTCCATCATTATTCCTTGCTTAGACTCGTATGGATATCTGTCTTCACAGGGCAGCGAATATTTAAAGCGAATAGATCCGTATTGTAGGAAAGGAATAAGTACGGCCCTGAAAGAATGTCAAGAGTTTTCGGATGTTGCCGTTAGGTTACAATGCCACTTGATAACTATCGATAACTATTCGGAAGAAATCTCTAATTAAGAATAATAAAGCTTTAATCATAAGTGTCTCAAAAACTATCGAGTAGTTGCCCTTATAATGCTACATTTCCTTGAATTGGATGACTAAATCTACAAACCTGCAAAGTTTCGATTAAATCCATAGATGGGTCATACCCGACGGACTTTCACTCTCCTTGTTAGAACGAAAGTGACCACGTGTAAGTGGATCGAATGTAAGGGATGTTTATGACAGAGCCGAATGCAAGTGGAAAGTGAAAACCTAGGAATGCGTCTGAGTGTTTAGGATACGTGATCCACCGATTGAGAAAGAGAACATGAATATGAAAGAAGAGAGAGTGTAAGGACGTGGAAAAATCAGTATGTGCTTTAGAATCTTTAGAGCTTTTGAGAGATAGCGAGTGAGAGTTAGCCTAGGGTTATTAACGCTTAGAATAAGTTTTACTTTAGAATAAATCATTTTTATATTTACATTACTGCTTATTCTGTTGCCTACCTAACATTCCTACAGTATGTACCTATACATCGAGTAAAAATACTTGCATAAGTATGTACATCAAAGTCCAAAATACCTATTAAAATTTCCATATTTATCACCTTCAAAAATTCCTAATCGTCAGGTGTTCCGCAAAACCAAAAAATGTCTAAAAATGTCTAAAAGTGTCTAAAAATATCATCAAACGATTCTATTACCCAAGAGAATACTAGGTCGAAACTCAGGCGAAGCGACGAGAATTATTACTGCTACCTGTAACTCAAAATTAACTTTGGTATTACCTAGAGATCTGACGCAGTCACGACTCGCTATCGTCAAATTGAACCTAACCTAAATTTTTACCCTACAGCGTATATATCTTCGTCAACCAACGTCAAACTTACATCCGCTTACATCCCTGTAGGATCCTAATCAAAGTCTCCACGAATAATCTGCCCCTAACACGAGATAATTAGCACACGGAAACTTCATATTCCTCAAAGAGTTCCAACGGACGGCTACACAGATGGCAGCCAAGAGTTCGCGTCAGCTAGCATCGCGAGACGTCGGCAGCCATTAATAACACCGCGTGGACTTTCAGCGATATTTATACGTAGAATACCAGAGATTCCCTCACCGAGAAACAGAGAAAGAAAACTCTTTTCCTCTGTCGCGTCGTTGTACACGATGTCTCCATAAACTTAACGCGCTCGACAAAATGGCGGACGTGTTCGCCGGATACAAGCCAATCTGGGGCCATTTCCTGCCAAGAGACGCGTTTTCGGTTTCCAATAACATTTGGATTAAACTTCGTACGCATCGGGACAGAAACCATAAGCCACTGAATCGGTGATGTTTCCGCCGCGAAACCACGGACCAGGTAATTCAGACAAAATGGCCGCGATGATTCGAATGCAAAGCAACGTTCTCTCAATGGGCTAACGGTGACACGGGATTTAATCAAATTTTCCGAGGTTATCCAGAGCGTAAAGCATCACTGTCATTTTCTCACGGTGTAGTTTTGCAAAATAATTCGAAGTCGTTGGGCTGACGTCTCACTTCGATGATTAATTACTCCATTCCACGAACACGCATCGTCCTCGAGCGTGTACGTAGAGGGATGATAGAGATTTAGATGGAGATTTATGTATGTGTGTGATATAAACGAAGGCGAAATTGAAATTTTCAGTCTCGAGGAAAGTCAGTTTAAGGTATACCGTGGTAGGAAGTGATATACTGTTTGATTAATCGCGTCAGGGGAAATGTTGCCTGTAGCATCGAATAATATCCGAAAATTGAGAGACCCAGAGCTGCTCGGAGATCTCTGTTTCAAATTTGTTACAACGGGATAACGAAGCTGCTAAGTTAATTGAAATTCTTTCTCTTCCTCTCGACTGTGTCTTAAAAAACAATGGAGAAAGTAGGGAAAAGTAGGGATAAAGTTCCGTAATTACTTCACGAATTTCCTTGAACCAGATCGCGTGATAACTGTTGCACGAAACGGGGATGGAAAACTCGGGTAAGCACGAACTGACTGTCATTTATTGACGGCGCTGTTGTATCAGATACAAGCACTTTCACTCCATCCTCGACCAGTTTGCACGAGAGGACGCGTGTCGCTTTTTTACGATGGTACAAATAGGTAAACAAAGAAAAAGGAAAGAGAAACTCACGTGTTTTCCCTCGCGTTGTAAACGAGCCCTTAGACACCACTTGTTATTCAACCCTGTTTCGTCGACCGGACGCGGGACGAATCCAGAAATAAATGTGGGAATATATACAAAGAAAAAAATCGGGAAAAAATTATGAAAATTCCGGAAAAAATTAGGACAAGTCAGAAAAAAAATTATGAAAAATTGAGAAAAAGTTCGTGAAATATTGGGAAAAAGATTATGGAAAAATCAAGGAAAAGATTATAAAAAATTGAGAGAAAATCGGAAAAGAGACTATGGAAAAATCGGAAAAAAGATTATAAAAAATCGTGAGAAATTCGGGAAAATGATTATGGAAAGAAAGGAAAAGATTATAAAAAATTGAGAGAAAATCGGAAAAGAGACTATGGAAAAATCGGAAAAAAGATTATAAAAAATCGTGAGAAATTCGGGAAAATGATTATGGAAAGAAAGGAAAAGATTATAAAAAATCGAGAGAAAACCGCGAGAAAATAGAGAAAAGGTAGCAGTGTCACGGATAGGTGAAAGCCTTTCGAATTTCCTCGCGATACTGAAACTTTCACCGAGTCTTCCAGGGACTCGCGTTAGAGTCGAAAATGATCTGATAAGTGGATATTATAGGGGGGTCGGTATCGTCGGGATCTGTTTGCGTTCGTGGCAGGCTGTAGACATTTTAAATACTATTTACAAGATTTATTTCATGCGGTTCGCGATAAATATCTGTATCGCGTCGGTCGGAGAAAGCTGTATAATTCGACGCAATTACCACGATCGTAGATATCGCGTAATTTAGGGCGAACCTTTACATCATATAAGCAAACACGAGAATGAAGAATCGTTTTGTTCGAGACGGTTGAGATGAAACACATCCATCAACGGAATAAATTATTAATCCTGTAAAAACACGAATATTCTTCGGAATTTTTCATATCTATTTATTTTCGGCAAGTGATACAATTTTCTGTTGAAAACTGCAATTTTATACTCTGACTTGTTTCTCAGACATGTTCCTTTTGCGTGTAGTATATGTATCTTAATTTTAATCTTGGAACGAAATTTTATTTTATGGACATTTTGTCTGAGTGTTATTAAAAAATGCCAGCAGAGGACATACTAATCTAGTGGGTATTCGTCAACGTTATCACAGAACAGATCAATGTACTTTGCTGCTGCGTGCTTTGTTATAAACATAAAAGAAGAAGTTAGCTTAGGGTGATATTTATAGTAGCCTTCAAAGGTTAAACGAAGGTCGTGAAGTATGATAACCTTTTACGATGCAAAGAATAGTGCTGGATTCGCGATATTTCACTCCTCGTGAAGAAACCTCACTGTGGGATTAACATAATCGAGCCACGAATCTCATAAAGACCGCAAAGAATTTTTTAACTCAAGAAATTGGTTGAGAAATTGAAAATCGTAAAGAAAGAGTCACTTTTGTCGACTTTTATATTGAGTTGCGAAAATTGATTTATAGTAATCACCGTATACTAGCTAACACTCATCAACACTGTAATTAATCAACCATTATCTCTCACCTACAGTCTGCCTGGGATATAAAATATTCAACTGGGTGATACACCTTGAATTACAAAACGATAGTGAACCTCGCTTAGCATTTTGATATACTATACTAATACTGGTGCGATATATACTATATTGTAATGTATACTGTAATGTATAATTAATTACATTATTATTAAAAATTAGTCTCACCGAGAGTAGCTTCACGATTTCAGTAATCACAAAAATAAAATATCCAGTTCCAGTCATTTCGATTGGTTTGCCGGTTTAGCGCCAACCGCACGGCTGATCATAATGTCCCTATACTACTGCCGCTGGAACACGAGTCACCGCCTGTGCAAGCAGAATAGCGTGGGCCCGGAAAGAGAAAGGGGTTCAGACGGTGTATTAATTTCCTAGATTGTGTGTAACTTTTAGTTGAACGCCATGCAAAAGCAAACTTGCGGTAACGCGATATCTCGGGTGGCAACTTTCGTGTTTGTACTGCCTAAGAAGAGCGAGATCGATCGATCGTGATGGGTAAGAGAAAACAGGCCGATTTCTTTGCCCCAGCTATAAAGCAATCGAACCGTTACCACGGTTATCCTCTCCAAACAGAGGTTCAAGGTTAATTTTCACTCGAATCTTTAGTGGTAGGGAAGAAACTGGGAGCCCAGGGGTATAAATTTTTGTTTGAAAAGTAAATAACCCACATCCCTTGCGAAGGGGTAAAATGCGAAGGAATTCGGAAAATAACAGAGAATTCTTCATATCGAGAGGGAAACTTTGACACGAACTATTTCTTCTTACTCGAAAAATGATCACTTTTATTACGATACCATGCTATTTTAATAGAATCTTATGAATTATAAATGAAAAATTTGTTTTCAATTTTCATTTTCGCGTTTTGAAATTTCCAATATTCCTGTTTACCGTGTGTACCTTATGAAAGCAGATTCAGTGGCTCCAGTTTCTCTTCGAATCCCACAGGATGCAACACTCTTCATCGAGTTAGACACTGCATACTGAAACGAGACTCCTGATCTCGAGATGCAGCTCGACCAGGATGATCCATCCTTGAATCTCGATCGATAATTGTCTTCGACAACATCGTTGCAAATCGTGATAAAGTTTTACAGGAGGAAACTTGTAGGAAAAGTGCATTTTCATCGAAGTATCCTAATGATCGCGATAAATAACCTATAAGGGGGTGGGGATCCTCCCCCATGGTTGTTGCAGTCGGCTGGTAGCTGGTATCCTCGTTGTAGAGGCGGTGCTAGAAGGGACGTATGGAAAAGGAAGGGATGCTTTTCGTCTTGGGCCTGTTCTAGTGGACTCTAATGCTCTCTCTAAGCTCGAAAGCGAGTTACAAGCTTGCGAGACTACTACTCTCATTTGCAGATGATCTTTTCATTACTGATTTTATCTTGCGCTTTTTCCTATGCTTCGATGGGCCTCTGGAATGACTGAGAGAAATGGTGTCACGAAAATCTATAGGGGGTCCTCGATGTGGCGATGATGCTAGAAGGGACGTACGGAAAAGGAAGGGATGCGTTCCCGTCCTGGGCCTGTTTTCTAGTGGACTCTAAAAGCACTCTAAGTTCGAAAACGAGTTACAAGCTTGCGAAACTGTTACTCTCACATTTGCAGATGATCTTCTTTATTACTGATTTTATCTTGCGCTTTTTCCTATGCTTCAATGGGCCCTTGGAATGACTGAGAAATGGGTGTCAGGAAAATCTACTTTACAGGGTGGTCCCCCCCTCGATGTGGCGACGATGCTAGAAGGGACGTACAGAAATGGAAGGAGATGCGCGTTTTTTTCGTCCTGGGCCTGGTTCTAGTGGACTCATCAGTAAAAGCTTTCTACAGCCCCTTTTTTTCTTTTTTTTTTTAATATACGTTTAATGCGCCAATCAATTGCAACAATATATACAATAGGAACAACAAACCGAAAGTATAAACGATTGATATTTTAATGACACGGACAGTATACAATGAAATCGATGACTCCTGAAGTCGAGTGCTCGCAAATCTTAATTCTAGATGACTAACAGACCCTGCTTTAGACACTCAGATACTATTGGAAGGTCGGGAAGTTGTATATATACGAAGCGGAGGTTTACCGAGGACTTGCGAGAAAGTCCCCGGACCTCCTTCAAGTCGGGATCCACCTAGTGGCGAGACTGAGAACGATGGACGCCACAAACCGATAGAAAGGTGTTCTAAAAGATGCAGCTGTTACCATCCTCTAATGTCTGAATACAAATACCTCTTAACGTAATGAGACCACTCGTTACAGCCAGTTTACAGATGGCTCTGCAGCATTCGAGTACCTTCTCAAAATTTAATCACGATTAAACCCTCTTGGGTAGCATCGATCAAAGTCTCCTTACGTTCTTCTTCCTTCACCCTCTTCCGCAGAGGAAGTGCAAATGTTCCCTGACGTTAATCTTCGGCCCTAACGAGTTCGCCAGCTGCCACTTTCGTTTCCTGGGCATAACTCAAGCTACCCTGAGCCTGGGAAACGCGACACGTGAGATTCCTTTCGCGACAAGGCGAAGTTGGAAAATCGAGTTAGCCACGTTTCCGGAAGATAGACACGAGTCTTGTGCTCGAGTCCGGAAGCTCGTCTGTAATTGGCTGACGATTCGTCGAAGCTGACAGTGTCACGAGCACGAGTTTAACGCGATGAAAGAATTAAAGTTGCCCTGCAAGACACAAATTGTCCATTAAACTTTACGAAAGTCAGTTCGAGGATGCAACAGGAGTATCCTTAGAAGGAATCGTAGGATAAGCTAATTCGCGATCCTATGGAAATCGACAGGGTTCTAGAAGAGGGGTGTAAATTTGTTGCGTGAGTCTGCTTTGGAATATATTAAGGGTGAAAGGTCGCTGATCATAACTGGCACGAATACGTTCGTGATTAGAATCTCTGCGTATTTTGATGACGGCGAGATAGTTATACGGGAAACGTAACTTTCATGCGAAAGGAATAACAATGAGTTAATTTAGTACTATCTCGTTAGTAGTTCATTCGTTAGCTTGCGGGCAATAATACACAGTGGTACAATTTTTGCCCGAGTTTAACTGAAAATTTCGAGAGCTGGTGATTGTTTCGATGGGAAATAATTAATTTCCTTTCGCGACGTGAAAATTTATTTGTGAAGATTTCGCGTAGAAATTCTTCGTTAAATATATTTATTAGCAATTTATAGGCAAGAGTCATTTTCAGTTTGAAATTCATAGAAATACGGAAATTTTCGAATAGAAGATTGTAGTGGAAAGTAAAATTGTCGATAATAAATTTTTATTGTATTATAGCGACCATCATTCTCACCTTCGCTAATAGATGGATTTTTACTTGAAGGAGGTTCGAGGACTTTCTCGTAAGTCCTCGATGGATCCTCCACTTCACTTAACACGTTAAGTGTCCAGTCCGTTTTGCTTACCGTTCCGTTCAGGCCCAAACTTGGCTGTGAAGTGGGCCCACGGCAGGCGAAGTGTTCATAAAGCTCGGAAATACTGTACCAATTATTATAGCAGGAATTTCCAAACGTCGGGTCCAAAGATGGCGAAGAATTTAATACCAAAAATTAGCACCTTTTGGTCCTAGTTTGGGCCAGTCCCTGAGGATCGGTCGGGCCCGAACGGAAAGTCTAGCGTCGTCCCTAAAGACCGGCATGGCACTTAACGTGTTAAATAGAAGTTCCTATCTTACCTAAGTATCCTTGTCGAAATGCTCATCCTTCCCTTTCCCTTTCGTCCTTCTACTTACAACCCTATCATAGCACAACGACCAAGGGAATACCAAGAGGCAGCACCGTAGGAACCACCGAAACAACAACGACTTTTCATCATCATATGTACCCCATGAGGAGGGGGGATCCTTACAGTATCTCTGTATACTACCTATTACTATCAATTCTCAGTTAAAAATCGTATTATCCTATGATACTTATTATACCCAAATTTTCAGAGGCTAATGTTAAAAAATTATTTAATTGTTAATATAAGTCTATTTCTCAACGACTTCCTCTACTACGAATCTAAAAATCTTTTCTATGTTTTCGAATTCAGAAAGAAACGTCATCAGAAGAAACTGAATTTTTCCTCGCAAGGAGCATTTGTACTTTGATATCAAAAGTTTATCAAAAAGCGGTATTTACGTTCGCACATTTTAGCATTTACTCGAAGAAGCTCGGTCGAGCGGGATAAAGGGAAAAATTAGGCGAACGTGTAGACCCTCTTACTGTTATGTCCCTTTACGAACGAGAAGCATGTCGAACTTTGTTGCAAAAGTTATCTTCAACGAGGGCGAAGAAATAAAGAGAGTAACCCTTTCATTTAGCTACGGACAAAACTTTTTTCATTTAACTCCAGCGACATTTGATTCGTTCCTTCGTGAGCCCATTCCTCTACCAGGCTATTTGTTTATTTTTCCCACCTGTTATATCGAGAATATTTCGGAAAAAAGGAAGGGAAAGGAAAAAAACAATAAACAACTGAAAAAAAATAAAACGCAAATGAAAGGCTGTAAAAAATATGCCAATATCAATCGCGTATTTGTGTTTGTTACGTGCGTGTTTCGATTTCCACCTAACAGCAGTTCCTAAATATTTTTCGTTTCTCTACCACTTGTATCTTTTCATGGGAAAAAAGACTGCTACGTTGAGAAAAGATTTATGTGGCAGAACAAATTATTTTAGCAGAACAATTTCCATACGAAATAAAATTGCTATTTACTTTCTCTCCACAATGACAAAAATATATTGGATATTAGCGCGAGTGAAAAATTCTGTAAATAAGATTTTTCGACGTACACGTGAGCTTACACCTACGTCGCAAATAAGCCGTGACACACCATCGACTCTGCGAAAAGCCTCGTTTTTGTACACATAGTGTCCCACGATACATCGCTCGATATCGCACGATAAATCATACAACAAGAATAAAAGAGACTCGCCGCCATCTTTCGCGCAAAATATCACCGTGTCAAAAAAGAATGTTTACCCTCCATCCTTTGTACCTTTGTCAAAACCCTCGCCATCGGTCGGTGCTAATTCGCGTCACGTGAAATCCACTTCGAGTGTCATAAACGTAATTTCAGCAAATAAAATCCCTCGTATTTATTCTCTGAAATAACGTTCCTCCTAGATGCAGAATGCCAATCACATTCCTTGGATTAGTAACTATCGGTGTATACGACGCAGATCGTGCAGTCGTTCGTTAACAACGCTGGTGATTAACATTCAAGCTGGTAAACGAGCTGAAATTTCGAATAAAATTGCGAACTCGACGGTTTTATAAATTTCCGTCCCCTTTCGGGGTAAATTGAAATTTACGTGGAATAATTGGCAGCCCATAATGGTTCGTTAACGAATGTAACAAAATCGTTAGGTTAAACCGCGGTGGTTGCAGGTTTTTCCGCGACCACGAGGAACTCGGTTAATCACGCGGATAGGTCGCAATATAGAGACAACCGATGAACCTGCCACGGAAAAATATAAACGAACAACATCGTATAATGCCACGGTTTAACTCGAGCATGCCTATTATTGCGTTATTGAGTTCGTAGAAAAACTCCATCGGAATTCGATCGTCAAATGCGAAAAGATAATTCAATTTTCGGTTCCCTTTGTCGAGTTGCTCAATTTACAAGTTCAATTACAACGCGTGTTTGCTAAAGTACCCGAACTTTTTGTTTCACGTTCCTCCAGGAAATTTTAAAAGCAGCCGATTTATAAGATATAACAGTTAGAGTTATAACGTCTCTTTGTGGAGATTGTTCATTTCCATCGACCCGCTTTCGCGTTCAAGATTGAATTTTGATTAGATCACCGCGTCCTCCAGAGTGTGCGCGTTAGGCTATCAAGCTTTAAGATCGTTTAGATTCTTCCTGATTTCTCGGCGAGCACAAAGCGAGTCTCGATTGACAAGAAATCGTAGAAATAATTCGCGCGGAAATTCGAAACCATTGTGAGTGCCGATACGAATTTCCGTCGTCGTCTCGAAAAGAATTCGAGACGAAAATGTCAAGGAAAGGAAGGAGAGAAGAGAGGAGAAAGGAACTAGTGAATGCAGAGGGAATTTCGCGTTTCCGATTTTAGAGAGAAGGTATTGTATTTAACAGTAGAAAAATTAAATATGTAGGAGACCAGTAGTTCTAGTAGCTGCAAGTCAGCCATTAGAGAAACCATGATGGACGTCCAGAAATTGGTCATTGGCGAATTTTTAACTTTAAATTAAATATAATAAGATCGATAGACACTTTTGACTACTCTAATAAATATTCTTGAACGTCTTTGGACATTGTCGATTGCTTTGGATAAATTTCGTAACGTTCCAAGACCCCGAAAAATATAGGTTATGATTCGTCTTTGAGGTATGCAGAAGAGAGGAGAAAAGAACTAGTGAATGCAGAGGGAATTTCGTGTTTCCGATTTTAGAGAGAAGGTATTGTATTTAACAGTAGAAAAATTAAATATGTAGGAGACCAGTAGTTCTAGTAGCTGCAAGTCAGCCATTAGAGAAACCATGATGGACGTCCAGAAATTGGTCATTGGCGAATTTTTAACTTTAAATTAAATATAATAAGATCGATAGACACTTTTGACTACTCTAATAAATATTCTTGAACGTCTTTGGACATTGTCGATTGCTTTGGATAAATTTCATAAAATTCCAAGACACCGAAAAATATAGGTTATGATTCGTCTTTGAGATATGTAGACATATATCCTCTGGACTCGGTGGTAATCCACTGAAATATGAATGAGCTTAGAATATCTGTAAGCTGGAAATATTCACTGCTGTTTTGTTCGAACAGGTCTCCAGGAATTATCGAGACAATTCGAAATCGTGATGAATTGCCATGTGGAACTAGCCTAGGGATTTTAACGAAGTCCAAAGAAATACTGAAGTTTTAGAAAATTCGAGGAATAATTTACGACTTAATTTTACGATGAAAATGGATTACCCCTAATTCGATAAATATAAGAAAGCTTGTAACTAAAGACACCTAAGGCGTTGATAAATTATCCGAAAGTATAAATGAAATTATCTGGAGTTATGAAAGAGAAATGATGGAGAAAAGGCGAAGAAAAGTTATTAAATTCCAGTGAATTAATTAATTTATAAAATTATAGGCTTCGAGGAGAATTATAACCTAGGATCTCTGTAATTATGAGCCAGAGACTTATCGACCACACCACTAGGGACTTTCATGGATTATTACTATTTTTACGATTTCCCCTATCTTAATTTGTAATTTCTCTACGAAGAATCGTTTAAAAATATTCTTTTATTTTCTCAATATATCCTCTTTCCGTTATATTAAAAGTTATTTCACCGTTATGTCTTACCTATTGTCTTTTTTCCACTCAAAATATTTTTTGTTCAATTTTTGTGCAGCTTCGGAATATTTTCTAATATTTATTTCTACTTTCTGTCTGCATCATACTTCGCGCATAATTTTTCTCCATTTACCATTTATTTCCAGCCATTCCTTTGTTCCCTCCAATAATGTTTAACAAGATTAAGTATAAAATAAAATGAAAATATCAAGTCCGACATTTATGCGTAGGAAAGTCGTGCGTGGATGTTGCAACGTGCTCGTCAATATCGATTTCAAAAATATGAAAACAATTCTTAACTCCTAGTTCACCGTCGAAAGCTCCGAATTTTTAAATTTGTTTAACTCTAACCCATTCGAAAGCTATTCCTTTCTCTGAGCTCAATTCCCTTCAATTTGAAATCGCCTGTTCTTTTTTCCTATCCCCTCTTCTTCCCGTCTCTTTTATTTTCCATCTCATTTCGCCTGCAATCGAACTAACAGCTCGAAATGTTTCCAGGCAAATGCATCAATCAACAGCATTTCGGCTTGTCGAAACAAAGGACTCACCGTGAAAGGATCTCCTCGTCTCTAATTGCAAAGCGTGGATGCTGTGTCATTGTGGAGCCCCATGGCATCGCGCAGACTCCTTCTTGGAACGAGACAGGCATCGAGAGGGAGTGCAAAGGGTCCTCGTGAGTTTTCACCAGTAACCCCGTGACCACCAAACCGTTTCGAACGTGTACCATTTGCCCGACCCGACACATCTTCGTGGTTTCCGTTAACCGGGTAACCTGTTGCCATAGAGGAACAACTCGACATCAATTTCTGCCAGTGTCGCTTAACCCTGACATTAACCTGGGAACATTGGACTAACTTGTTGGACTAACTCTAGACAGGCTCTTATAACGAGCTCTAATCACCATGGGAACAATTTAACTTTCATTTAAACAAGTGCGAACACTTCGACAGTCACCTGTTTTTTCCATTACCTCAAACTCGTTTGTTGAAGAAGATCCGCTGATAAAGATCCTTCACTGAGTTTGCGTTATAAGAACAGGTAAAAGCAAAGTTTGTGTAAGAACGTGGAAGACGATGTGCTCGGTTGCGACTTGATTCGTCGATTAATTTCTTGGACCCAGCAGAGTGGCCCTTTCTCTTTATTATTTCATTCTCCCTTTGTTTCACTTTCGCCCTTTCCGCCAGTTCAGTTTCATTCGAGTAACCTGTTGCGTGCTGAGAAGTCTTCCGAGAACAAGACTTGGCAGAGTGACTCCGAGTCACCCTATCTTCCGCGAGAATTTTCGCGCCTCCTGTTTGACACCGTGTGGGCGACACAGGTGACACGAAGCAGCAAGTAGAGCCTCGATTTAACTAATCGGGTTTCAAGTGATTCGAACATCATTTCGAAGAGGAGAAATACGCGGTAAGTAGGAATTATCGTTCCTCAATTTCAACGCGCTCGAGGCTTTTATTAATTTCGTTCTGTTTTCATCGCGGAACTCGAGATGAGAGATTATTAAATTATCGCTTATGAAATGCCGTTTCTATAGAGTTAATCAAATTACCTGGTATCGTCGATCGTTCTATATGCTTGCGTTCAATCACGCCAAGATTAATAATAAAAGCATTAGAACCTCGTTAATGGACAATTAGGGTAATTAGAATATTCGAGTGAATCTTTCGCGTGGGTTTAATCTTGTACATAGTATCGCAACGGTGGTGGCAAGATGAAAATGTAGCATTTAGAGAAGATTATATAAATGTTGGAACACGAAATTAGATACTGTTGCTTTTTCGTTGGAAAATGGCTCCAGAGTAAGTTGTCATATACGATAATGCTTCGGGGGATATTGCTGAATATAATCAATGAGTAATAACACGAGAAATGGTGTTTTAAATGAAAATAAGTCACCGACCGTTATTCCTGTTGATATTTTGTCGTAACTCGGTTTATGTGGGAAATGTGAGAGAACTGTGCAAATGGGTTTCCTGTAAATTAAATGATATGCACGCAGATGAATATAGGTAACCATCTTGTTGCTTCGAGTAAATAAACGAGTTTATTTTTAACGAACGCTAAAAACGATTTCACATTCCTTATAATACACGTATAAATTTCGTAAAATGTCCAGTCAAAATTACCATTTTAATACCATTCTTATGAGAAAAGATGATTTCAAAAATTTACAAGGAGATACAAGATAAAAATAAAGTAATTATAAGTTTGGCGTTCATCTATAAAACTAATTTACTATCATTTCTTGGAATTACAGTCATAACTGAGACATCGTAAACACGGATGAAACGCATGTAGAATTAATAAAGAGACGACCCATGTACGTTGGTAAACAACTGGAAATTAATCCAGCAGCACGGCAATGCAGAACCTACTGCGGCGAAAATAACAGTAGGAAATCTGGAAAAATTAGAATACGAATTTTCCTCGCACCCTTTTTATTTCTCTCTTGTCACGGATTTCCAATATTTCGAACGGTGACGCAACTTTTTAATACCAAACTTCGGCTAAAATTCGAAATAAAAAGCACCCCGCGAAAATAGAACTTTCATAAGCCCCAACTTCATCGGCTTACCTAAATTATTTCGGATAAACGCAGGACTTATACAAAATAATTCACGGTGATCCAAGGTCTGCTCGAAGAAATGGCACTTCGTATGCACCAAACTGACATAAAAAATTCATGAGACGAACAACTCGCATTCGAGATTCCTGTTTCCAGAGAATCACGTTCCACCAAACTTTCAACGCGACAGAGTACGTTAAATCTGTTTTCTCGAAGAAAATGGAAATCGATAGAGTGCGTATAATCTTCGATGATGATCTGACAAAGAATATTGACGATCCATCAGCATCCCTTTCCACAGTCTGCAACGACAAATCGCGATGATGCTTGGTCAAGGAAACCTAATTCCTCTGTGAAAAAATGACAAAGAGAATCGCGATGATGTTTGCACAACGAAACCTAATTTTCCTGGTGACAAAATTTTTTCTTCCATAGCATCGTCTTTACGAAACGATGGTTTAATTCCCGAATGAAATCTCAGCCATTAGGGCTATCTCTGGGTACCCTTGGTACCGGAAATAACGAAGACAATCGATATTCATTAAAGGCAACCCACGATGCGAGCTTAATTTCGCACTGCCTGTGGGGAACCCTGTTTTTTCCACCATGTTGCTTCATCTCATCTTCTTCAAGTGTTCTCACTATTTTCGTGAACCGGAAATTACGATTGATCGGCAAGGAAATAGGATAATTTCAACAAATATTTTCTTCCATGTTATGGATCTCGAAACGATGAAATATATCGATAACGATCTATATCGAAGCGCTTAAAATTGTTGGGGGGTGGTTAGAAGAAGAGCCTGAAAGTTTAAGGCTTTAATAACCGTCTAAATTGATTCTTCTTTAGTAGCGGATGAAAAGTGTTATGGGATCAGTTTCTCAAGGCACTTTTAGGAATTTATTATAATAAATATGTAAGAGCTACGAAGAATACGTGTATACAATTTTATAAATAATATTTACATGTATTAATTTTTTTTTTAATTATATTAGAACCGAAATTATTTAGCAATGGTTGTAACGTTATTTTCATTCTTGGTGGATTGCATATATTTATTTTTAGGTGTAGGTGTTTCGAAGATCTTAATTCGATTTTATTTTTCTAAACAAAACACCCTATTCTTTCGTGTCACACATAAAAGAGTATCTAATTTTCTTGACTCGACACCTAATAATTAATAAATAATTTTGACTTCGTTCTTTGAAAATTGACTCGTGTGATTTGAAATTAAAAATCGTTGAAAATTTTCCTAGGATCTGCAAGTTACGTGGATCAGCTTGTATATTTAGATGCAAATTATTGTAGACTGTAGATGGTTAATTCAAACTGTATACCATTATGGAAAAGTAATTAGAAGCTATCAACTTGTTAAAAGTGTATTTGCAATACGATCTTGTCGACTGTTATTTGTAACTACATCATTCGATTAGATTGGACACAATATCGTAGATCATCTAGGTACTTCCAGTCTGGTTTATATCGAACGTTACAACTTCAAACAGTTTCGAGTACAGGAATATTCTGAATGAGTGTACTTGAATATTTAAAAATTCTCGATAACGGTACTTCCCTGTATTTTTCGTTGCAGAATAAAAATGTAATCTACGAGCATCTGTTTGATCTCTGTGTTGCCAGGTAATGAAATGTCAAATCAAATTTTTTCGACGTGCATCAGCCAACCTTTTTATAAAATAGATTACTATAAAACGCCAATGTAATTTCGCGATTCGTCGGGGAAAAATAATAGAAGACAAACGGGAAATGCTTATGATAAATTTAGGATATTTTTAGGATTCCAGAGATTTTTGGCAATTTTTATTAGCAGAGTCGAAGGAAACACGTGAGAGTGTCGATCAGTCTCGTAATCATAGCACAGCGGTTAGCCTAATCTTCTAGCTGTATTTTACTCTTGGTCTCATTTATTGCCCTTTATTACTCTTAATCTCATTTCGTAATAAATATATATATTTTAAAATAAAATAACATCTATTATTCTTTGTATGCTAATTAATCATGTCCCTACATAAATTACACAAATTATAGCTATTTCCATCGATTCGTATCATCAACTCGATCTCGAATATTCCTTCTTTGTATATTTTTATATATTCTTCTTTCAAATAAATTCCTTCAATGCTGGACACAATGTTTTATTTATCTCGATGGCATTTCAGTTAATAATACACGCTATATTACGAACGATGATAAGCGAGCAAATTGCCATTTCTATTTTGTCCGGTATTCAGAAGGGAATCGTGATTTCTGAACTGAAGCGACAGACTGGCCTGTTCATCTCGTTGAAAGGTTCATGGGCGGAAATACAGCGGAAGTAGCATCAAGAATGGATTCTCGTGCAGAACAAATGCCTTCATTCCATCTTTATTTAACAAAATACCACGCTGGCAAAGCATTCGTAGGCGTAACACGATGCAACGAATTCTTTCGATCAGCCTTTACCAAGGATAGATATGTCCATCATAGCTGCACTTTAGTTAACGTGCAATATTAATTACTGAAGGAGTTGGGAACATTACGATTTTTCTCTTTGTTACATGTTCTCATCATGTAACCAATTTTCTGATTCACTTAATCATGATTTCACTTCCGATAAGATAAAATAAAGTCAAATCAAATAAAATGAAATAAGATAAAATAAAATAAAATAAAATTATCTTATCTCATTCTATTTTATTTATCTTTCCTTCGTAAAGATTGAAGAAGACGTCGAAGACGTATCGAAAATTCAAAATGGAGGATTCTCGTCCAAATCTCTCTTGGAAACATATTATTACGAGTTTCTCATATCGGCCTAGTAACAAGAGCGAAACGTAATTTCCGGAAAAGAATAATCCAGCACCTTCTGGAATATTTTAGAATATTCGGACTTCCTATTTTCGGAATAGTTATCCAGGACCTACTAGAATGTTCGGGCAAAGAACTATAAAAAGGCTGTTCACTATAAAAAGAGGTGCCTTCTACCGAAGTTTAACTAGTTGAGTTGACACTGAGTTGAGCTGACAGCGTGTTCAATAGGGTTAACCTAATTCTTCGTCGTGAATATCTAGAAATTTTCAGCAATCCAGCGATCGAACTCATAGAAGAGGAGTTCTAAATACGATTTGCAACAATATGTATCGTGTACATAATTACGATGTAATAAAATTATGTCGAAAAGCACGAAGAAGACATCGTCCGAAGACAAAGGACAAAGTAATCGAGACATCAAAGGGGCAGCTAGTTTGGTACATCCACGATTTAATTTGATACTTGAATGAATGAAATAGGCTCTGTACGCTCTCGAGTTCGAATCATATATTTTATATTTCGCGGGAAATTTGATACCGCTTTCGGAGGAAATGGAAAATGTACTATTTGCAGATATTCAGTTACCTCCTGAACAGACCGATGTGTTTTCACAGATGGTTCTTCGTCTGCCATGCCTCGAAATCCGAACCATCGAGGAGAATGAGCTTCGAATTCGGTATTCAAAATGGTAGGATGTTCGCGTGAAGTTCCATTTACACGCTCTTTGTTTGTCCTGCTGTCGTAAGAAGTACTACGAGAGTATTAGAACGAGTTCCTCTTCGCCCGAGATCTGTCGCTGAAGAAGAAAGAACCTTTTTGGCTACTTCAATCATCGACGTCGTCTTCTCACATTTTAGAAATAAATTTAATACACAAAATACCAGGAAGCTCGCGTGAAGTATACTCATTGTCTCTACTGTTATCTAAACATTTTTACTAAAATGATTCCTCGTTAGATCTCTAGTAAGATTGAAGAAAGTACCTTTATCGATCACTTTAATCATCGATGCGAATAAATTCTTCCCGATAGATGTAAATAAATTTTAGACGTATCACCTTGGGACTAAATTCGATATTCAAAAGCCTAGGAAGTTCACGTGTTCTAGGGAGCTCTCATGAAGATCCATTTACGCGAGGTTCGCTATTTGTCTTGCTCTCGTAAATGGAAATATGGGAATACTAGGAAGATTTGTCTTTCGTTCGAGGAAAGTAGCTTCATTGGTCATCCTGGACGTTGTCTTCTTCGCGTAGATAAATTCCGTATGTAATATCCTGGGCACAAAGTTCTCGAAAGCTCAGAAATTTCATGCCAAGTTCGACCTAACTTCCATTTACACGGTGTTCGCAGTTTGTCTTGCTTTCGCGAAAAGTATTGCGGGAATATTTCCATCGTAACGATTTCTCCTTTACAGTTTAAGATCTGTCGCGAAAGAAGAAAATAGCTTCGCTGTTCATCTCGCTACCCGGAAGTTTCAACGCTGCTGAGTAAGCCCCTGTTTGCGCGATATCAATGGTAATCATGAAAGTTACGTAATCGTTAGAGAACAATTCCTCTCTTTTGTGAAACTCTTAACCGGATGACGAATTTTCACGCGAGTGTATGCCGAGATATGCAAGATATTGATTGATAAATCAAAAGGGACTTTTGATTCTGATTATATTTTATATTTCTTGGCGGTATAAGATAAATGGAGGCTTGAAGTCTTCTATGATGCATGACGCAGACGGTGGACTGTCAAATAGTGTGTCCCGTCGAACCCTTCAGCAAGGTTTCTGTAAGCTCTATGACAAGCCATTGCGTCACTCAACCCTGCTTCGATAATTGATAATGAGGATGGTTCCTCGAAAGAAAGATGGATCTCCATACAGGGTGACGCCATCTAAATAAAGATTCCTCTCACAATATATCCATATCAAGATATATGCAGGACAATTGATTTGTTGCTATTTAAACCACAGTATACTGTAACAATTTTATCTGCAAATGTCAGAATTTCTAGTGATCACTCGACATTTGCATGTTTCAAAATGTCAATACCTTTAAATAATACGAGGACAAATAAAAATCGATCTTTTTGCAACGCAGCTTGAATTTTATGCATGACCTGAAGAGTAATGAAATATAACTAGAGATATAACTATAACTAAAAATATAGCTAGAAATATAACTAGAAATATAACTAGAATTCTTGCTATATAGTTAAATTAAGTTGCTCTATAGTTATAATTAAGTCGCATAAATTCCCCTATTTCCCTTAAAATTATGTATTTGCATAAGCATCCACAGCCTGCTTGTAACTCGTGATCATCATTAAACCAACACCTTTAACGAGAAATTTCGGATAGAACTTTTAATAAACACGTATCTTCTTCGATCAATAATCCTATTACGCATTTGAAGTGCATCGACGGAAGTCGTCGTATCTTGGAATCTGCAATGGAAATAATGAAAGGAACTCATCAGCCTTGTATCGACGAATGCGAATCGATTCAGACACGTCGAGCTCCGAGATATCGCCTCCTCGCACTTCTCTGCAGACACGTCGACCTCAAGTACTTTCGTACTCGCTGGAAGCATTCGCATAAAAACATGGCGGACAGCGAATCAACAGCGAGGAATCCAAAGAACGACGAAGAAATTACCATGGAACGTGAATGGTACGCTGGTTTTACCCGGCGGAGCGATAGAAACTAGCTTCGTTCGCAGTTTTCCACGATGGATCGATAAACGTGTCGAGGTTTCTCAACGATGGTAACGTGTCGTTGCATTTCGCGTTCCCTGCTCGTTTCCGCTTTGACGAAGTCTAACCTCCACCTCGCGATTTCGATAGATTCCAAGACAATGTCGCTTTCTTGATGCTTTCCCGATACTTTCCCGATACTTTGTCGGCGTTTCTTCCACGCATTGTCTACGTATTCTCGATGCATCGTGGACCTTCTATGGAAACGCGTTTTGAGGAAAATATTTCTTGTACTTTGGTTCACTGCACCATGAGACATTATGACGCAACTCCATGGTTGGTATACGTGTTCCAGATAAAGACATGCCTGAATAAGGAAGCAAACGAGGATAACAAAGTTTAGGTTAGGGAATATTTTCTCTAAAAGTCAAAGAAAAATGGCGGCTTCCACGACTCCGCCTGGCGGACAACAATGGAAACCGAAGTATTGAATCGTGATAAATATCCGAGGATTATTTACGATAGTTATTAATGGATTCGTGTAATCATAATAAAATACCGTAGGTGGACGAAGTCGCGTTCGTTTTACGTCATTCTTTCCTATCCAAATCCAAATACGTTTCCCGCGCATTTAGAACCGTCGTATGTGAGAACAAAAAGGGAAGATGATTCGCGTTGGCGGGTGTTTACTGGATATTCAGAGTTTCTCGACCACGCGAACTTTTCAATAGGATTATCCTGCCATGGAGGTAAAATGATCGAAACAAACCGTACTTTCACCTTCGGCATCCTCCGCCATGTCTGAGTTGCGTCATCGGGAATAATTTATCTCTTATTCATGCGTGCCAAGACGAAGCTCTTCCTATTTATTTACTTATCTTCCTACTATTATCTAAACTCCTCAATGTATCTGATGAAAATTCTACCTAAAAGGATAACGTGGAGAAATGTTTCTCCGCGATGAAAACGAGGTTCTACCTTTTTGCACGAATTGTAGCAGATTTACTTTTCGGACTTCAGAGGAATTTCGTTCCTCAGGTTATGAGATTTAACGAGATTCGAGAAGAATGAAATTTAAAGCGAGCCAACGAAAACTTTCCACGAGAACGTTCGGCCAACGAGGGGAAAACGACGCGAGTTTTGATCCAGATGCTTTTGAAATGTTATTTTTCGACTTTTTTCTCGATTTTTATTAGTTGTATATATGCAGGAAAGCATCACATTTCCTAGAAGCAAATGGTAAAAGATACCGATATGAAAAGTTATTTTTGATAGCAAGGCTAAGTTGCGTGGTCTCTACAGGAAGGTGAAACGTAGGTTGACAAAATGGTCGTCGTCACAAAGAGCAAATCGCTAATGGGCTGAATCTTATCATTGGAGAAGGCACGTCATCGAGTTTCGCAAAAAGCATAAGAACAGGAGCCTTGATGACACAAATAGGGTACTTAGTGAAAGTCTAGAAGAACGGCCCACGTGCACTCTACAGTTATACCCACACAAAAGATGTAACCTCCTACATATATAACCCAAATTGTGGACATGTACGATGTTTATGCCATGAAATTTGCACTTGACTTGCTTCATGAAGAAAGTTTCAACCGATAACAAATTTTGGTCCTAATTTCGATCGAACTGGGATAGAAAAACGGAAGTGCAAGTGATTAAACTGAACGATGACTTCTTTTCAATGGGCTAGAGTAATTCTGCGTGGGTCTAGAAGAAAAATACCAGTCGATAGGGAGCAAAGAGTAGACCTTTGGGAGATTCCTTGGCTGTTGGAAAAATAAAGTAACTGGATAGTGGGAGTGATGAAGATAATGGGCGACTTTTTGTTGATATCGTAGTGGCACCACTACCATCGGACACCTTTAACATTTCTTTCTCCTATAACTGGTTCTATTGAATCCCTCACCTATAAAAACTTTACTTCTATCTCCCTCTTTTTTACTGGTCCATTTAGCCAACTCATTTTTAGCCTTATAATCCTTGCTAACAAAAAAAAAATCGGCGTGGAAATGCTCTTTTCTACCTGAATCTCTTTTATATCCTTATTTGATCCTTGACGCGTATCATTTGATCATTTAATAATCAAACTTTACCAGTTTTGACTATTTTAATTATATTAACTGCGATAATGTTAATAATAACGCACTTCCAACTCGAATAATAATTTTGTATCGTATGTCTCTCGAGAGATGTCAAACCTGTGTCAAATATCTGTGCTGTCAAAATTTTCTCCAATGCCATCTGCAGCCGCGCAGATATTATCTGAATTATACCGACTATAAGCCACGATACACCTTATATTATTCTCTATCCGCACAGAGTAATCTAAGGAACAAACACAACAAGCATGTTTGCGAATCGACTCTAGGAAATTACGTCGCGAAATAGCGCTCTATAGAGCGTAGCACGCATTCAGAACACGTGAATGGCTATACCGAGCAAGTTCAAGAGGAATTGACACGTTAAAGCCATTGTTACGAACAAATAATGGAGGAAGTTAATCACTGTTGACTATCTGATATCACTTTATCCAGAGGAGGTAATGTATTCGGCCACTAATAGCCCATCTTTCCCTTTTTGTTTACTGTATGACAACAACGGAATTCACTGTTTGGCTACATTGATCGTATCTAGAAATCGATGATTGATGGAGGGAAAGGATGACAAGGAGGAAGAGCTTCCTGAGTGATTTACGAGTGCCTTCGAATAAAAATAAAATGAAGAAATTGAGAATCAAAGCAATTTTTATAGATAGAAATGTATGTAGAGATATTTTTGTTTGGCAAATATAAGGAATAAGAGATGTTGGTTTATTCCAATGTATTATTTATTACGACCTAAAAGAGACTTAGGAGTGAAGTACGAACTAAAAGACTAGACTAATAACTGAATTATGATCATGCAACTAACACTCGCACATCGACTGTTCTTCGAACTCCTTAAAGGACTGTCTTAAGACAGCCCTTGTACTCTCATTTAACACGTTAACACGTTAAGTGCCCAGCCCGTTTTGCTTGCCGTACCGTTCAGGCCCAAACTCGGCCGTCAAGTGGACCCATGGCGGGCGAAGTGTTCATAAAACTCGGAGATACTGTACCAATTGTTATAACAGGAATTCCCAAACGTTGGGTCCAAAGATGGCGAAGAATTTAACACCAAAAATTAGCACCTCTTGGTCCTAGTTTGGGCCGGTCTCTGAGGATCGGCCGGGCCTGAACGGAAAGTCTAGCGCCGGTCCCTAGGGACTGGCGTGGCACTTAACGTGTTAAACGCCACGTCGATTTTACGTACTGTTCCGTTCACGCCAAAGCTAGCCGTCATATGGGCCCCTCTGGGCCGTACGGATCGGCGAGGCCTGAACGGAAAGTCTAGCGCTGGTCCCTAGAGACCGGCATGGCGTTTAACGTGTTAAACCTTACACTCTGTCCTCTTTCATACTTATGCTCTCTTTCTCAATCACGCATTTCTCATAGCCTCGCTCTCGGAGGGCCATGTACCCTAAATACACAGACGCCTTTCACTCTTCACTTGCATTCCATACAGTCGTATTAGACGTCACCCTAAACATTGGGCCTGAACCCTAGGTTGCTGTTTATTATCCATCATCAGCTAGGTAGGCCCAGGCGTTTCCTTGCATTCACTCTCAAACCCTAGCATTCCTG